>NC_135859.1:22667837-22735337 GCF_031162955.1 Sander vitreus
GTTAACATTTCTCAATCAACCACAGTGCCTGCTCAGCCATCTGTGTGTTTGTGTGTTTACATGTTCCGTTTCAGTGATCCTTCTGCTTTTTTGTTGCTTTTTATTCTTCATCATTCAGGCCAATTACATGGACTGTGATCACTTGATTCCTCTCTTTCTCTGTATTTAAAGAGCAACAACTTTGATAATATAGCTAATAAATTGGCAAACAAAAAACTTGACCTAAGACCGTTGTGATTTGAACCAATAATTTATACTGATGAGGTTTTTTTCTCCGAATTCTGTTTGGTAACTTATTTGAAAAAAAAAAAAAAACCTGGTACCACAGTGAGCTTTGTGCATTGGATGTTAGGGTCAGATCATTTTGTCACTCCATATGCAGCAGATGATGATACAACATGTTTGTTTACCCCTAAAAAACCTCTGCTGCTCGTCTAAACCTCTGACTCATAAAAGCTTAAAAACAAAATGTTTTTGATGATAATTTAGAATGTGTCGCTGTCCAATTGGCAGTTTGGTCTTACAGCTTAGACTGTGTCAAAATGTAATTAATTCTTCTGGAGGCTAAATCTTTTTTTTGCGCATTTCTTTGAGAGCAGGCTGTAAACGATGTGACAGGAAATGAAGGGAGAGAGGGAGAGAGAGGAGGAACTACAGGCATGTTACCTGCCTCCTGGACTCAAAACATGGACACTGCGATTATCACTACTATCACTACTCCTACAGTTTGTCTCTGCTACTTGTTATTCTCTGTCCTGTGCTTTGTTTCACTTCTCTGCTTCTGTTGCTGCATACTAATGTATGCTGATAAATTTAATCTCAGTAGGCTTTTCTTTTTTTGTAAAGTCCTGTAGGATTTGCTTAAAATATGGACATATTGCCTCATTGGCCACATGAAAACATCATCAGTATTGTCAAAGCTCCATGTTGCCATCAACAACATTCAACAGTCCTATTCTTCTACAGTGCATAATCTCTTACCTATCCACCATAGTTAACTAACTGCTACTTTTGTAAATCAGAAATAAATGATGCAGTGGTTAAAGGGTTAACCAGAGAGCCTCACAGAAAAGAGGAAATAGGATGCATACCTAAGTATTCAAGTATTATACACTGCTGACCCCGAGCACGCTCAACCCATCCAGTAGCTACAGATGATTAGTAGGAGGAAAGACACATTTTCAAAGAACCACAACAGGCCTTAGCTGATGCAACAGTGGAGGTTCTTGGTTAATGAAGAAGGCCCATGGAAGATACAATGTTGTATAATCAGCCAGAGAGTTGCTAGGTGTTAACACGGCCATCATGTAGCAAAACAATGACCTTAATACATACTTAACTGAAGTTTCATCAACAGGTTTTGGGAAATTGATTTGAAACTATAGTATGATAGGATTTTGCAGTTACATTTGTTGCATAGGGTGGTAATGGTTGACTATTTCAGCAAAAGTGGATGGTAGAATATATATATATATATCACGGAACACACTGATCGTGTATATATATATATATATATATATATATATATATATATATATATATATATATATATATATATATATATATATATATATATATATATGTGCCCATTCTACCAACTGAGCTATCCTGGCCAGAAGTGATGTTTTAAAAGATCCCAACATGCATTTTACAACAACTGTACTTTTCTATCTGTTGCTTCCCACAAAAGAGCAACAGTTGAATAAACTCACAGTAAGACCTCAGCTACAGTAGTATTAAAAAGGGTTTATCATTCTCAAACTACAACCTATGGCATATGTACATGTACATACCATCTTCCCCGAATGCCGCACATAAGGCTCTATTCTAAATACAGGAAGTATGAGTGAGTGAGTGAGTGAGTGAGTGTGTGTGTATTCAGGTGTGTGTTGGAGGGGAAGCTCACAGACTGTGGTCCAACAGATCACAGAAAACCGCAAGAAATAAAAAAAAAAAAAAAAACAAGGGGAGGTGGGGGGGGGGTCGTTGTGGTCCAGCCAAACATGGAGCAACATGTCTTGTTATCTCACGGCTAACATTAACATATCTCTCCCTTTCTGGTCCTAAACGACGACGTTCAGAGACAAAGTTGTGAATTCTTGAGATTGTGTCACGCAACAAGTCTGCTAATTCTTTCATTTGTATCATCAAACATACCAAGAGGACACGTGCGTCAGTGAGGGAGTCAAAACTTGGCACCGTGAAATATTGCGTCACTAAAGTTCCTGGATACGTCCGGTCACAACAACTAATTCCCTTCCTGCACTTTCCAAAGCATGCTCAGTGCATGGCCCCTTGTGCCCCTCCAGCTGGCCCCCCCAGAAGCCTGTTTCTATCTGCCTGGCCAGCCCAGCGATGACTCAGCACTGACTGACTGACTACAGAACATGACACACACGCACACACACACACACACACACACACACACACACACACACACACACACACACACACACACACACACACACACATCCTCTTGCTGTATCCCTCTGGGGGCTCGGCCGTCTCTGTTCCCATGGTTTTCCCTTTCTTTTCATCCTCTCTGTCCTCTGGTATGCGGATCTCCAGATGTGTTTGGATTCATGCTTCCTTTACTCTCACCTTGACTGAGGGCCTCACAGGACCATGTTCAAGTTGTGAGGGAAAACAAAAAGGCTAATACAACTGTGTGTCTCCTTTCTCTGTTATTAGCCAGGACCTCTAACCTCAACTTAGCGTTTTGTTATCGTATTATTGTTTTGTTAGACAGCGTTCAGCAGGAGGTGACAGAAGAAAATAGGCCAATTCAAACACACTAAGTTGCAAATAGAAAAGAATCCTGCACAATAGAGTCAAAGTCCTGCATTCCCTCCTTTCTTTCTTCCTCGCCTTACTAATCACTCCCTCCTCCTCAATGCCTACATTCTTCACGGTGACACACACACACACACACACACACACACACACACACACACACACACACACACACACACACACACACACACACACACACACACACACACACACAGCTTTCTTCGTCTCTCTCTCATGTGCTTTACAGCAATCTGGCACAGCTTTTCCTGCAGCACCAACACCACAAGCTGCTTTAAAACTGCTGTCCTGAGGAACTTAGTGGCCAATGTCGAGTTTTTTGTCAACTAAATAATATAGTTTATAATATAGTTTTAGAGAGATATAGCACAATCTCTTTATCTGAACCTTTAACATAGGGTCTACCAGATGGGAACAATTAGTTGATTAACTGATTAGTCAAACAGATAATTAATCAGCAACTACTTTCTCAAAAAATAAGCAAAGAGCAAAAAATCCAAACATTCTCGTCTTCTAGCTTTTCAAATGTGAGAATTTGCAGCTTTACTTTTACTTTCATTGTAAATTGAATATCTTCATGTTGGTCAGAAAAATCAAGCAACTTGAAGTTTGTTGCCGCTTTGGCCTGTGATATCCCTTTGTCACAAATTTCTAACAATTATTAAAGAAACGTATTGCGCTGACGCACTGTGGATGTTAGGAAGGTTGTCTCAACTGCAGCTTCATAATGTAAGTTAAGACGGTGATCCAAATTGTTTAATGCAAACTGTGTCAATTTTAGGACCTAGAAGGGTTAAGAAATGTGAATATCAGCACTATGTGTTGCACAGCTCTTACCCTCCCTCATAACTTTGTTTATCCTGACACCAGCAGTGTTTTTACTGGGGACAGCCTAAAGCTTCTTTTTTCACAGATTTTAATCAAGCAGGAAGGAAACAGGATGTGTGAAAGACACGTGTGAATTGATTATAACTCGAGTGAGTAACATCATGACTTGTGTCAGCTCACTGAGCTGATTTTTAACACAACCTTGGATCAACCTCTGGACACATTGGGGTATGAACATATGATGCAGTGGTATGTCATCCCATCTGAATGCCAAAAATGGAAGGGTTAGCAGTATGCCTGTGGTGGCCAGTAAACAGTATCCTGGCTATGGCCTATTGGGAGCAGAGCCAAGATGCATTTTCCTTGAAACCAGCATTGCCTGTGAAAGACACACACTGCCATGCTTAAGCCTCTGACCACAGCAACATTACATTGTCATAAAATAAGAGAGATGGCATTAATTCATGTGCAAAACCAAGTAATTTAAATCTACACAGACAGACTGAGGCTTACATTACTCGTAGATAATTATCAGTGCTGCTGGTGGAAGCCTTGTTGCAGGGAGGTCCTATTTATATCTCAAGAGTTTGGTATCAGCTCTCACACAGCACACAGTGCTCCCTGTTGTCCCCAGTTAGGAGCAGCTCTTGTTTGATGCAATGGACACGCCCGTGCGCGCGCACACACACACACACACACACACACACACACACACACACACACACACACACACACACACAATCAGCAAATCAATTGATTGCAGAAACAAATTCAATACTAATGTATTAGCCTGAATTCACTCTTGCTAAGAATGTTGGGAGGTTGTTTCTTCTGTAACTTCAAAATGCAAGTTTACACAACCTAATTGGTTAAAGAATCGTGGAATGTTGGAAATATGTTGCTCCTGAAGTTTAACTTCAAAGCAACATGAAGACGTCAGATAGGGATCAGGGTGTTAGTTTCCCTCTTTTATAGACCAAAAGATGAATTGATTAACCAAAAAAAATAATTGTCAGATTAATCAACATTAAAACAATTGTTAGTTGCTGCCCTACTGGGATCATTTAGCTCCACCCCTGCACTGTGCTCAAATGTGGATTTTCTGACTACAACTAGTATGAAGCCAGCGAGCAGCAGCCCAAACCTCAAGTCTTAAAAGCTTCCCTTGCAGAAAACTACCTCCATGTTTTTATAGTCAGTCATACTTCATGCTAAAAATCACACATCTTTGTTTTCTAACACACACACACACACACACACACACACACACACACACACACACACACACACACACAAAGAGACGTGTGTGTGTGTGTGTGTGTGAGTGTGTGACTAACTCGTCTGAGAATGTGTGCACATGTTCACCTCCACGCAGTGTTTGGTTGTTCAAAAATAGGATGTGCTCCTAATTGTCATACTCATTATTTAAGATGCAATTTACAGCAAGCTACATCCGTCTGACCTTTATATAGCCCTGGCCTTATTAGACATCAGCCGGATCCAATCTATTGCTTTACAACTCAATTAGTCTGCATGGCATCAAGGCTCTCTGAGACATCAAACACTCCAGTTTTTACGGGAAAACTAGAGTGGAAAAAATAAATAAATTGGAAAAGAAAATGCGGCAACATGTGCATCACAAGGGCAGGGATGAAAAGCAGATTTAGTTACCACCTTTGAATTTTCATTCTCTAAATCACTGAATGAATCACAGAGCTAGGGATACATTTACAAAGCAGGGAGAGAGTGGGTGTATGACAGAGAGAGAGAGAGAGAGAGAGAGAGAGAGAGCGCGAGAGAGCGAGAGAGAGAGACAGACAGACAGAGAGGAGGACGCTGTAAGGAGTGGAGGGAGTCAAACATGAAAAGGAAGAGGAGACAAGGAAACAAGGGTCACATGAATAGCCAGAAAGCGAGATGAGGGGATAATGAGAAGGCAGGCAGGAAGTGAGAAAAACAGAGCAGGAGAAAGGTCAGAGGAGATAGCGCCAGGTCCAGGTGGCAAAGCCAAAGAGGAACAGAGACCAAAAGATATCTGCTCTGCCTGGGCAGCAATCACAGCAACAGGAAGCCCTGCCCTGGCAAGCAGCGACCAGTGCACACAAGCACGCACGCACGCACGCACACACACACGCACTATTTTAATCTGAATCTCACTCTTGGTTACTGTTTAACGAACTAAAGAACAGAGATCTTTTTTTACTGAATATTTGAAGGCAAACTGTTTATGTTGACATATAAAACTATAAACTTAGATTAAACTTATAACACTTATTTTGTTGCAATTGTATGTTCTTGAAATGAATAATAAAATATTGTTCAGTATTTTGTCATATCATCAAGAATATCATTATCACAGATAACCCTGAAATGTTGTGATATTATTTTAGGGCCATATTGCCCAATCCTAATTGAGGTCACAATTATCTATCACAATTATTAATCCATCTTCTGTAACAAAATAACTTTACTGCACTGGTTTTATTTTACACTTTACTTAGAATGAAAAGGTAGAGCATTAAAACCCTGCTTAAATCAAGTTTAATTAACAGTGGAAGCCAAAACCATGATTGTGGTGTCTATTATAAAATGTATGCAGCTCTATTCCATCCTTGCCTTACATGAACATTGAAGACAAACACAATTTCAGCAAAATACAAGAGGGACATCCATGCAAATCCATAAACAACTATTGTGCAAGAAAAAGGACAGGGATTCCCACCAAAACAGTTCAATATTGTTATGACAGGCAAAACCTTTTCCACTGTTAGCTAACACACCATTTAACGTGAACCTTTTATCCATCCCTTTCACTTAATGTTTTATACTTTAGTGCAACAAGCTGCTATGTATCAACCTGGCGGCAGCTACGCGCAGCCCGATTGATCAGAAGCATAAAAATAGAAGGCCTACATGAGAAAGATCTGCAGTTGCAGGGATGGGATTAGCGGAGTCTCAGTGTTCCTGTTTGTGTGAAGTGAGATGTGAAAAAGCTTTGATAATGAACAGAGCAGAAAGCGAAACGCGCACAGCTTACATAATTGAAGAACATATTGTAACGGAGGAAGTAGCACTGAAACATGAGATAACCCTCGGCCTTAACTACCCACAGCCTGAGGAAAGCATCAGCTGATTCAGGGAGAAACAAACCTGCAGCCTACAAACATCAACCATTAGTTTTATGGCATACAATGTTTGTTCTTTGCATACAGTAGGTATAACAAAGACATGTTTATTTGTGTCCAGCCTGTCTTCAAATACTCGGTATTCTTGCATTTAATGAGCAAGATATATGTTGTGCAACACTGATATACCCACACTAAATAAGCATAGCTACGGGGCGGTAAAAACCTTTAGTCCTCAATGTTTGGCATTTACTGTTGCTGACACTCTTATCCAGAGTGGCATTGGGAAACATATACATTTTTCTAAATCACAATCACATTACACTAAAAGAGGCAGTAACAGCTATGAACTAGCAAAGACTTTTCTTTTGTATTGCATATGTGTAGGCAAAATAATATTGGGTACATAGGGTTTTTGTTTTGGTTCTACTTTCCAACAACAATGCAGGCTCCAACCCAACACAATGCTGCTATTCTTGAGACGCACAGAAATAAAGGCTGGTCACTTTCTGGTCATTTCCTGTGGCCTGGGAACGGAGAGAGGGAGGCAGGTTGGGAAAAGAACCAAACTAAAAAGCTGGATCTGTGATAAGAAAGGGATTCACACTAGCAAGGATCTAAAGTAGGAAATGAACTGTATGCTGGAGTATCAAGACCACTTTCCCCATCACTACTGCAATTGAAAACAAATCTGGGGTTTACCTTAAAAGAAAAAAGTATTCTGAATATGTGTCCAGTAGTACAACAAGCATCCTTCCAGCTATCCGGAATCCTACCAATGACTAATACAAAATGTCTCTGCACAGTCTGCAGCCTATCATTAGACTGCAAAGACAGACCCTGGCATGTCAAGGAAACACTAAAATATAGGGCTCCCAGAGACATAATGACAGGCAAAAAAAAAGGAAAAGAGAGAAGTCAAGTTCTGGCTTTGGCTGCAAAGATAGATGTGATGTGTGAGGGGAGACTAAGGGAATGAGGTCAATAGTGACCGTCAGCCATCACAAGCAACCTGTCATTTAATGCCCTTTTCTTCCTGCGTTTTGTCCATTCATTACGCCCTGCGACCATTTCTAAAAACTGATGTTTAGTGCTGAGCAACATGGTCGACATGGTAGATTAGTCTGCAGATTACTTTCTCCATTCATCGATTCATTCTTTGCTCTGTCATCAAAAAGAGAAAAATATCCATCACAATTTTCCAGAGAACAAGGGGATTTCTTCAAATGTGTCACTTTGAACAATAGTCCAAAACCTAAAGATATTACCGTACATACAATTTAAAGGCACTGAGCAAACAGGGATAAGGAACAACTGGATATAATCTCATCTCATTCATCTAAAATGCATGTTTGATGCTTTCATATGTAAATACTTTCCCTAACGTTGGAGACCTAATTTACCTGTTGGGCCACAGACTGAACACCCAAACTAGCAGTTAGTCCGACCGGTGGTGAGATTTTGCTGTTCGCAACGGTAGATTTGGATTATCAAAGACACTAGCAAAGCGCCGTTTAGCTTTAAACATTTTAACCGTGTTTAAGTCAGCTACTAGCTAACAGTAGGCTAACGTTACCTGAAGTGTAATGTGAACTAGCGCCACGTGTAGTGATGCTTCGGTTGCCTGTTACGTCAATTTCGGAGCACCAGCCCCCAGGCATTGCTAAATCAGAAGCTGGACTGATGTTAACAGGTTTTATTGTAGCTGCCAGAATCATTTTGCGTAACTGGAAGAGTCCAAATAGACCAGACATTACGGACTGGCTTAAACTTATGACAGAAATAGAGGCCTTTGAACTTCTAATCGAAAGGGTACAGAATGTTACAAGCAAAAACAGACAAGCATGGATGTCTTTTCAATATAGTATTACCACTGACTTTTAGAGGGAAGTGGGGCATTTGTGGATAGAGGATGATTATGGATGAGCAGGCACACATATGTGTGTTTAAATATCTGTGGGTAATAGTGTGTATGTAATGGGTATGAGGATGCTGCGCGGGTTCCTTTTTGCTACCTTTTATTTGTATTTGTTTTATCTCATTGTTTTATTTTCTACTGTTTGTATTTCAAATGTGAGATATTACATTTGTACCATATATATATATATATATATATATATATATATATATATATATATATATATATATATATATATATATATATATATATATATATATAGTGTTGCATTACCAAAATAAATAAAAAATATTAATGACAAAAACAAAGTCGGAGCACCAGAGGGCAGCGCAGTCATTTAAGTAGTACTGAAATGAGGCACCGGAATCTGCTTGCCATTCGGACCAGTAGATACTGGTTGTACCTAGTCTCGCATTGCAAGACCTTCCTCCACAACGCTGCGGAGGAGGGTCTGGCAAGTCCACACAACATTCCTGGATAGGAGAAAAATGTGCTCTGGTTTAGGGATAGACCGATTATCGGCCCTGGCCGATTATCGATACCGTTGTCGATACAGACTAGGTTGTAACCAACCCTACTTCCGCTGTGTAATTACACAAACCTGAATCTGAATATTGTTTGAAATAGGCATGCTTCCTTATGATCCTGCAGGGGAGTGCACTGCACAAATCTTATTGTTCAATATATTGTGCACCCTGTTAAAATAAAATAAAAATTGGATCGATGCACAGAAACTTTTTCCTGCACACAAACTTTGAGCCCTGGCAAAATAAACACTGACAGACTGCGCATATTACAGAACATTAAATACTCATACTCTGTATAATTAAACAGTTTTAAGTGTGTTTCTCAGCTACAAAGCTGACCTAAAAAGCTGACCTAAACTTCTTACTGGAACTCTTAAACACAGGCTTAGTTTCTGAAAAGCTGAAAACAACAATCCATCATTCACAACTCACTTGAGACAAATCAATTCAATACAGCCAATACAAGCATTTGAGACCCAAATGCTCCAGCCAACGACAGAAATCTCTGGTTAAAATCCACAAGCACTTTATGAATGAGTCATCCATACCCGAGATGCGTTTCTGATTCATTGTGAGTTATGAAGATGCATGATAGTAGTTAAGATGTAAGCTACTATATATTATGTAGGTGTGTATGTTGGGGGAGGTTGTTTGGGGGGGTGGGTGTGAGGTAACTGATGATCGGCTGTGAATCATCTGCCGGCATCTGACTTCCTGGAAGGCTAATTATTATTAGACATTATTAACTTTTTCCACATTGGGACTCATGAATCGAGTTTCATTGTCCCCCACTTTCTAACACACAAAACATCGCCCAACAATCCTGTTTTGGGATTTATCTCTGCAGTGATAGCAAACTTTGTGCTTGTGTTTGAAATAAACTTGCAAATGATGCAAATTGTGTATTTTGCGTGACAATGTGTTGCTACTTTCACTTCAACTTAGACATGACACACAAAGAGGAACAAACATACAAAGGGCTATTTGATATGTGCCTGTATTTAGGGCTGCAACTAACGATTATTATCGATCAATCTGCTTTGATTGTTTTCTCAATTAACTGATAAATTGCGGTCTGTGAAATATTTTTTTTAAATGTGAAAAAATAGTTTCTCAGAGGCCACAGGGCTGTCTTCAGTTAGCTTGTTATGTCTTGTTATGTTACTTTTGACAAAAAAACAAAAACAATAGAGCCTCACATTTGAGAAGCTGAAACAGAGAATACTTGGCATTTTTCCTTGAAAAATTACTGAAATGACTAATCTATTATCAATATAGTTGCAATCAGCTAATCCATTAATCGAATTGTTGCCGCTCTAAATGTATGCACTCGTGAAATTTCTCATGACAAAAAGCAAACATTCCGGGTGTGTTTTTTCTTGAGTTTGACAAAAGCCAAATGCTTGACCCCATCCTATGTCCTAACTGTGTGCGCACGCACACACACACACACGCACGTGCACACACAAATGTATTGCAACTGCAGAGCCTAACCGGCAATTTCCACTGGATGCGTAACGGCTGCGGATCCGCTCCGGAACGTCGGCGGAGTCATTAGGTTTCTATTAAAGTCAATGTGTGTATTTACACTGACTGCGGAACGGCTACCTTCCGACTGCGTCCCAGCTCCGACGGTCCGCAGCCCTCTGGAGCAGATACGCAGAGCTTCTATTTTTGCTGGACACCGGAGAGCTCCGCAGCAATTCAGTACACGGCAAATAGTGCGGGACAGGAAGTCGAGCACAGAAACAAAATAAAAATCTGGTCAATTTTCAAAATAAAATACACCGGCGGATCATATTTCCCTGCATTACACCTTGAAAACACAGCACAGAGTTGTTTCCCCTCTACTCCTCTGGATGGAAACAAACTGTGGTTTTGTGGTTCTATTCTACGTGAATTCGCGAGATATTGTGGGCCCTCGTGACCACAGCTGTCAGTCATGGCCGCAGACGTGCCACAACAAATCCGGACCTAGTGGGTATTGACGGACGGCGGAGCACGCAGCCGTTCCGCAGCGGAGCCGGTCCGCAGACGCTCCGCATCCAGTGGAAATCCGGAGTTAAAGTAAACACGTTTTTTTAACAACATCCTCATTCTGCTGCAGCTAAATCGGGCCTATAATCAACATTCTCGACAAGCACAGGGGCTCATTGGGGAAAACACATGCAAATACACACACAGTCTCTAATTATTGCTGCTTTGGAAAAAACACACAGGCACACATGTGCCTGCCCCCCCCCAAACGCTTGCACAAACGTGTGCACACACACATGCAACAACTTAACCCTACTACTGCGTGCCTTGTGTGTGTGTGTGTTTGTGGTCCACATTTAAATCTTAGATTTTTTAGCTTAGCTATTTGGGTGGCCAAGGGCTGTGTGAGTCAAATTACTCATAAACTGCTGAAAAATCTGTGTGTTACGTTGTAGAAGGTCCTTATTAACACCAGAAAAGTGCTTTCTTTTTCTTCCATTTTCTGCCTTAACCCGCCTCTTCCGTCTATCTCCGTCATACTTCTTTGGCAGATTCCTACTTCTGTGTGTCTGCCAATTTATCTCCCACGATTTCCCTCTTCCTCCTTTCCCTCCTCTCCTCTCCCCACAGGGCCGCTGTGGGTCAGACCTTTCTCGTGATCTCATCAGTGGACTTCTTAGAACCCCTGAGGGAAGCAGAAGAGCTGGCATCCAATAATCATCTCAGTTAAAGACATTGAACCATGACATGTCAGGTCCACGGCTGATAGCTGACTGCAGAGTCCACTACTTTCTGCATTCCTTCTACGTCTGCAACAACACATACTGTATATAAAGCATGTACATCAAATGTGCACAATGCTTCAAAAATGTCCAGTTTCCATAAAGCTACAGTGTTTTCTTTCAAGGAAAAATGTCTCAGACAGCAACTGAAACAATTTTTTGTTGTGGTGCATAAAATCCCCCAACTAAGTACCGGTAATCATGTCATGTTGCAGAAAATCTCATTATAATCATGCTGAACAATCGTCATCCCCCTCTTTAGGGAGAGTCCAAGATTATTCGGTGCTGAAAACGTAAAGCGAGAATTTCTATTCACATGGTCATCAAGCCTGAAAGTCATTAAAATGATTTTTGTCAATATTGTGTTTGTAGTCATTACATGTTTAGGTTTTACTGCATTTGTGTTGAGGTTGTGCATGGGGCCAGAACAGAACTTCTCTTGTCCATACCACACTGAGCAAAACAGAAGTGAAGACAACACCAAAATACCCAAATGTCAGAAACCAAGGAAGTCTGTAGGGAAGTAAACGCTTTTCTAAAATTCATCAGAAACATTTGTTACTGTAGACAACAATTACAGTCGAGCTCTGGAACTGCACGGAACCTTTAAATTATAGTCCACCTTTTGTCTGGGTTTGATAGAGTTAAACTGTCTGCCATGGAAAATATTGTGTACAGTTCAGCCGGCATTACTTCCCCACCCTAGAGGCATGTTTTTCTGCCTTTTGTGCTTCAGTGACTCAAGGTTTGATAACTGTCACAGTTTGTTGACTCAACAAAGAATGCAGGCCTCAGTAGATGGTTGGGATTACTGCAGAAGGGTAAACATGTACCCTGCAAATGTGTGCTCAGCTTTTCTTAGACATAAGTAGGGGGGGCGCCAAGGAAAAAAGGTTGGGAACCACTGTATTAGGTGATATACATTTTTAAAGAGGACCAGGCAATATAACATAGCTGATAAACTGATGATAATAATATATATTTGTCATACTGTTATACCATGGTAGCTATCCCTTTAATATCTCCCGGTGTATTTAGGCCATTTTTATTTATGTAATATGGGACCTTGATTTAACAGGTACTTAAATTGCTGGATTAGCCATAACAAAGACATTCCTGAATAGTTGATCAATAATCAGTTTGTCAATTGACTTTTCAAATTTGTTTTTACTATATAACAATGTGTATGGCCCAACAAAGTCTAGTACTGGCTGCCAAGAATATTTTGACACTTTTTAAACAATAGCAGTGGTTCAGGAATTCATTTTGGCCTCATTCAGTTTGCTCCAAATTCCCAAAACCTATCCCAAGGAACAGCCAACCTGATCTGAATCAGGTTGGCTGATTGAATGAATAGGAGTGAATTCCCCCTGTTTTGATTTACTGCTATACAACACTGCATTGTGAAACCAAGTGGCTGCTCACCACTTGTTCCTCTTCTCCATCCTGCAGTCATGAGTGGTGACCACTGACCTGAGCACGCGCACACTCCCGCGCAACACACAATAACGCCATACAACAATGAAGTTCACATTTCAAGTGCACACTATTATTGTGTTGGCTATTTAAGGGGAAATTACGCACAGCAATGTGACTTTTTTTTAATGTTTGGCCTATTAACATGTATTACAATTAAGTCACAATAGGTTGCCACGGTTGATAGACTTGCGCCAAATAATAATGCAAAGTCACAATAACATGCACACGCTTCAACTACCAAGTTACAAATAGCACATGTGTACATGTTGTAGCGAGCTACGTGGAAGAAGTCAGAGAGCCAGAACTACTGGAATTCAAGGTAGTTAATAAACGTTCTACACACCCTCGATACACAGAAGTTATCAACCTCCCCCAGTGTCTCAGTCATGGTAACCCAGCAAATGTAAATAAACATGAACACTAAATCAAGACTAAAACCCAGGTAACATAAATGCGAAACGAAAACACTAACAGAACATCATTTACACACTTAAACTAGGACAGGAACCGTTAATAACATAGTCCCATGATCCTTTGCACTTTAGTGCAGAACAGTCAACACATCGGCATCCTGCCGGCCGTTAAAATATTTTGTGCCAACTATCCCTGTTGATGTTACGCCAAGCAGCTCATAAACAAAAAATCCTGCTCGACGGTTAGCAGGACTCTATTTTAATAGAAAACTTTGCTTTTTTTGGCTAAAAAAGTCTGCGCCAGCACCACCGGCCCCGAGCCCAAGAGAGGCAGAGCCCTTTAAATTCCACACAAGCACATTTTCCCGACAATTATTAGTGAAGAGAAAATGGAAATTTGGACGGAAGCTATAAAGTTCCACATTACTAGTGCGGTTCGCCATTTTTGGGATTATCCACCATGCGGTTAATAAAGACTTTAGTGATGGTAAAAGCACTTTAAGAAGAGAAGGTAATAAGTCTGACAGTTCTCACAACATACTCACGTTCTCCGTTATCTCGGATGGGCACCCACCGCAGCACGACGACTAACCAACAAGTTGGACTTCGCATAACGGAAATGTGTTGAGAAGCATCTAAAGTAACACAAAACGACTTCGGTGAGGTGCAACAGGAAACTGGACATCAGAGGAAAAGCTGCATGTTGAAAAGTCTGTCGCTTTCTCTATCATTGTGAGCGCACGCGACGGTTCCTCCGAAACAAACAAAAAAAGGAGGAAAAAAAAACTTTCAGCCACGAACTTGACGCGGAAAAAAAGTGGCGACTTCTCATTTCCGCTGTCAAAAAAATGCGCCGCGGTCCAGCTGTGTCAAGTCGTAGGAAACTCATGACAACGCTTCCGACTCTTTCTTTTCAAAATAAGAAAAGAAATTCCTGCTCGCAAGAAGCAACAAGCACCGGTAACCAATGCCGGATTAACCCACTAGGGGGGCCACCTGTGCACAAACGACCTCTGGACCTTAATTGACACTGACGGAGGAAGTATTTAGATATTTTACTTAATTAAAGGTAGCAATACCACAATTTAAAAATAATCAGTTAAAAGTAAAAATCCTGCATTTAAGTACAAGTACATAAGTATTAGCATCAACATATACTACATACCAAGTAGGCTCCTCATTATGCAAGAATGGCCCAATTCAGAATAATATATATCATGTCACTTGATTATACTGATGCATTAGTAAACATCACTAATGTTACAGCTGGTAAAGTGGAGCTTATTTTTTATTTATTTTGTATATACTACCTGTATCCATAATAAGACATAACCTAATGTATTAGTTGATTTATATATATTTTTTATTAAGTATCTGAATTTGCAAAGTAACTAGTAACTAAAGTTGTCAAATATATGTAGTAGAGTAAGAAGTACAATATTGGCTTCCAAAATTTTGTGGAGTAGAAGTATAAAATAGTACAGAACATTTATAAATGTTGCATTTTACTTGGAAAAGTAAACGTAACTTGGAAAATATTATACAGAAAGTAGTTTCTATTGTTTTGTCCAACCCATTTGCGTAGGGTAGATTAGATAGTAACCTCTCTTTATAATGCAATACATTACAACAGCAACACAACTACATCCTCACAAAATGATTGTGAGACACTTTTCATCTCTTTTTGAGTGCTTGGTCGGTATTTGAACATGTACTTTTATGTTGAAATTACCAGACAGGAAGTGGCTTCCCTATTCTGTGAAGTTTCGTGCTGCCTGCAGTCAGTAGGCTACTCTCTGGTCAACAGTACATTATGTGCATAAAACTTGCCAGACTATCAATAGTATAGATGTACATTTGGTTTGTTAACTGTAATGTATGTCTCTGCTTTAACACGGTGTCATATCCTACTTAATTCGTATTATGATAACTCTTTTTACAATACTCCTTAAACTGATGGAGCATAACAGAGCTAACGCGGATTGGAAGAGCATTTTTATCGACTTAAACTGAGTTAGTGCGACACTTTTTGCTGTTAGTGCAACTAAATACACCACACGAGCCTGCAAGGAAAAGTAAAGCGTCACCTTTATCTTTCTGTATTTTTGCCTTTGAATTGCTTACGTCAGGAAAAATTAAAACACGTATAGTCTATCTATTAGAAAAAGTTTTTTTTTTCTTCTCTGGAGACTCAAGAGTCCGCTGGTTTCTGTGACCAGACGGTTATTTATATTCACTTGTTCCCCAAGTGTAAAGCAGTAATTTAAAGACGACAGTCTGAAATTGTTGCACAGCGCCACTCGGTGAGCTTTAGGCTGAATAGCACCAAGAATGTGTGTGGTGAGCATGAGGCCAACAGGCATACATTTAGGGGACCCATCATCAGTGGTGGAATGTTAAGTACATTTACTTAAGTACAAGTAAGTAATTTTGAGGTAATTTACTCGAGTATTTTCTATTTTATGCTACTTTATACTACATTTAAGAGGCAAATATTGTACTTTTTACTCCGCTACGTTTATTTGACAACTTGAGTTACTAGTTACTTTACAGATTTGTATTATTCATCCAAAATATAGATCAACTACATTATGATTTATGTATGGATTAGGATATCCCTCAATATATAAAGTAGTTTATATTAGCCCCACCTTTACCAGCTGCAACGTTAGTGTCACTTACACATAATGTATAAATAATTATAATACAGTACTCAAATGGGCCATTCTACATAACGAGTACTTTTACTTTTGTTACTTTAAGTATATTTTGATACTCGTGCTTATTTTACTTTTACTTAAAGCTTTAGTGCGTAACTTTTTGATATTAATGAACGTCTGTTACATTCAAGCCATTGCCAAATGAGTTGCTACAAAGCTAATTAAGACTTAAGTTCCACACAACTCCATCTGTATTTCTCAGTATGGCTATGTTCAGAAGATTGTGTCATCTGGTGACTTTCCCGCGCAGAAGCTCGAGTGAAGATAATTACCTCTTCTGAAGAGTCTATCATGTTTTTTTTAATCCTCCGTGTCCTCCTTGGCTATTTGCAACTGCGTGGAGGAGGGGTGGGGGGCGCGTGCACGATCACAGAAGGCTTGTATCACGTGGATGCACCGATAAGTGTTGTTGTGATTACTTAGAATTCCTCATAGGGGCGACAGAAACTACGCACTATAGCTTTAAGTAAGATTTTGAATGCATAACTTTTACTTGAAACAGTATTCTACTGTGTAGCATTGCTCCTTTTACTTGAGTAAAATATCTGAATACTTGTTCTATACTACCAACCATACTGCAAGGACTGTAATAATGAAAGAAGAAAAAAAATGCCTAAAGCAGCCATACTGTAGACTAAAAATATCTTGCCAATACTTTATTATAAAGAAAACTAAAAAGGGCTCAGATCAGCAGATATGATCACAGAAAACTGTTCACAACATAACATTAATGACACTGTTTATTGAATGGTTTACAACAAATGTTTTTTAACAATCATCTTTTTTAGGGTACCATGTCAGAACAATATGTTAAATATTATTGGTCATTTAAAATAATACTCATATTGTGTACTATAACATTGAAAATGTGTACTACAATCGTGGAAGTCAATTGAAAAAGAAACACGTGACAATTTAATAATTGTGCATTTATGTTGCATTCCTCATTTGGCACTCTCGAATAAAGATGATCATTTATATGGTTGATTTGACACAATCACATTTACCTTTAAATATCATTGTTAAAAAAAAAAAAAAGACTATCGTCATCTGTAATTACAGTAATGCTCTTCTGGAGTTAATAAAATTGGTACAACAACAATCATTTTAGTTAATGCTTATCAAAAGCATACCACCCTGATGCAGCTGTTTAAAAACAACAACCACACAATCCACACTGTACAAGCCAAGTGTAGAACAGGAATGATGCCGACTGAAGAAACCGAGCCATTGTCAAAAAGTGATTGCAACAACATGAGCCTTAGCAAAGAAAGAAAGAAAGAAAGTATGGTAGTGATTGCAAGTGCAATAACAGTTAATAAATATAACATAAGGCACATATAAAACTAAAACGTAAACGGCTATGTGATTGGATATAGAATTATAAATGTAAATGTTTTAAAAAGGCCTATTTTGCAAACTGCTGGTATTAATTTCCAACATGGAAGAGTAAAATATTAATATACAAACCAAGAGGTTAGATGTTTAAATAAAGTATAGGCCTCTAACAGTTAGACTCATTCAGTAACATTCACGTTAATCAGCTGTAACAAACAAACAGTATGATGAAATTAAGATGACTTGATTGTATGATAGGAAATTGTCACAGAATTACAATGACAAGTGTTAACGTCCTGTAAGTTCAAGAAGAGTCAAAAGAAAACTAAGTGACAAACACTCTTGTGACACAGCATCATCTGGCTGCTGGCTAACAAGGGCTAAAAATACCAGTGTGTTGCTCTGAGCGAGACATCCAGCTCCCACCGTGGTCCCCAGACACTGGCGACAGGATGTTCTGACCTTGGCAACCACAAGGGTCTCTGGGGAGGGATGTGCCCTGCTGGGAGTAGGGAGGAGGAACTGGACTAGTTTTGCCCCAACACTTCTTATCCAGAGTTTACAGGAATTTATTTTTAAACATGCTGTTATTGTCCTGGTGCCCTTGACATTAGCTTATAAAAAACATCTTTAACTGTACAAAT
Organism: Sander vitreus; assembly: GCF_031162955.1. Taxonomy (NCBI): domain Eukaryota; kingdom Metazoa; phylum Chordata; class Actinopteri; order Perciformes; family Percidae; genus Sander; species Sander vitreus. The sequence goes on from NC_135859.1 coordinate 22,686,400, forward strand.
GGCTTTTATCATTTTTTTTCCATCAATCATACAGCTCCTGTTACATTCACCTTTGTAAGCCGTGGATAACGTGTCACTATACAGTAGCAACCTGATCCATGTGGATTTGTTTTGTGCAATGTCTTCAGATCGTTATTTACAGTATGTGGCCTTCTTTATTTCATTTGCATATAACAAAAACACTGATTTTAATTGTCCATGGCAAATGACATAAAAAAAAACTGTGGAAAAGAGCATATTTTGTATTGGATTGTGCAATGGATAGTGTTGATGCTGAAGACAGATTGATTCCCCTGTGCCAGACAGGATCTGGAATCATTCTTAAATCAGTATTTGTCTTTTTTTAATAGGTGATAAGACTGCAATTTGCAAATACGTTTTGTGCCCTGTTTGTTGAGTTCAAAAGGGTTTAACATTGCAGAATGATCAGGAAGGAAGGAATGATAAAAATGTGGAAAAAGAAGATAATCCATTACTTTACTGGCTCTGGAGCCACTGCACTCTCAGTTCCTCCACCTCTCTGCCGTACCAGTCATGGAGTTTGGAGAAGCAGCCAGTGCCAGGGGAGACGGGGCTTTCCAGAGAGGCTCCTCTTCTCCTGGGTGGCACTGGTGGAGCCCTCATCCCGTCAGCCCCATAACCAATTACAGTGTTATTCCCAGAGTCTGTGCACGCTTCCCAGGCCACACAGGAAGACGCTCCCTCAACAAAGCCGTTAGCAAAGGCAGCTGGCGGTTTACTCCATGCAACTCCATTCTCCTTGGAACAATCAGAGATGAGCTGCACCTCATCCTGGAGGCTCTTTTGGGCAGGGAAGGGGCCTGCCATGGGAGAGGCACTTGATGATGACGATATGGAAGATGAAGATGATGAAGAAGAGGATGCTCCAGACCTAGACCGTGCCACCACCTGGTTTCGCCTGGAGGACAACTTAGGCCTGCCTTGCAGGCCTCCAACTCCAGCCCCGACACAGCCACCTCCTGCAGCCTCCTGGATCTCCTCCAGCTGCCTCTCCAGCTCCTTCACCACCAGCCTCATGTAGTCAAAGCTGGCCCTTGACAACGCTTTCACCCATGACTCCATGGCTGCTTGGTTCTCGGCAGCCATCTTGTACACCCGCGCTTTGGCACAGTCAAACTTGATGGCGAAGGCAAACTCCTCGGCTGACTCGCAAAGCTCTACGGTGCATCCTTCAAGGACGATGACACCGATGGGCTCTCGGCTGTCGCGCTCCTCAAAGTAGAAGAGCATGTTACCCTTCAGCACAAACCAGCGGCGGTGATACGCAGTGTTGCGCTCACCCTTTTTGAACAGGAAGCCCGTCTTGTCTGGGGGGGAGTCACAGGTGGCGTAGTGCGCCACGCTGCGTTCGTTCAGCTTCATCCTTCTTTTCCTTAGTAGATTCTTTATTTATCTAAAGAACATTGTAAAGACAGAGGGTCACCCCCAAAGTTAAAATGATTAGTCCATATTGAAGGATGTCACAAGAGTCAGTCTGCAGCAGATGAAAGACAAACCTGCTCTCTTTGCTGACTCTTGCCTTGACTGTAGCGCTCAGTGCTACATGACTGGTGGTTTATTGAAATGATATAATAAGGATGTGAGATGTTTTATGTTCACTAGGCAACTAGTCTATTTGTTCTTCTCTTGTTAAAAGGAGGTCAAAGTCAGAACAAAAAGTGTTTTACTACTGGGAACTTTAGAGTGGCAGATGTTTGTTAATGAGACTTCAACCGACATTTTCTGTTCTCCTCCCCACTGAGGCATTCTGCTAGCCCTCATCACAACACTGTTCTTTCACTTTCACATGTCAGGTGCACGACATAGACTAAAGGTGCACAGATATAACCTCAGACATAGTGCTGCCACAGGAAACCTATTGTGTAGTGTAGGAGAAATACAGCTTTTACCTGACCCACTGCAAATGTAGGCCGACTTATTACAACAGGGAGAAACTGTTGTATTATATGCTCTAATCACATGTTCAACTGTGGACTAGGGCTCAGACCTTCCCTTTGTGTAAACAACAACTAATCCAATTTGAATCTGTTAAGAAGTTAAAGTAAGGCTGGACACTGATGTAACTTCATTTATCACCTTACTTAGAATACCTACTTTGTTTGTCTTGTAGCTTTGACATTCGGTGTTGTTGTTGTTGTTATTGCTGCAGACTTTGAACCTGACTGGACCAAAATGCTGTCATTTATTAAAGTAAGGTATGTTTTTACTTACGTGTTTAAACTCATAGTCTGCTGAAATCCACTGTCCTCCTATCACACCTGGAGCTAATAACTTGACATGTCTCCATCTTGTTTTGTCTTTTTCGGTCTCTCCAAATTAAGGCTGTAAAAATACAAAAGGCGTTACACACTTATATATTTGCACTCCACAACTGCAAGTTACATTACTCCGCAGCGCTGTGGCGATAGGCCTGGCAATGTGAGACTACATTAGACAAGATCGTAGTCTTGCTGGTTTCTTCCGAGTGGAAAAGACAAGTGAATGTCCGTCGTCCAGTTTGTTTCAGACATGAGAGGCTAACATTGTTTTAGTACACAGTTGTTTTTTCCACCTCTGCTAGCATAATCGTGCTTGGACGAATGATTCAGTCTCAATCGGTGCTGGTTGGCTAGTGGGGTTGGTCACAAGCTTTTGACACATCAGCACTTTGCGGGAATTCAGATCACAGGGACACAACTATAAATGAACACTGACTGAAAAGTATCTGTTCTTGTCAACTAGCTAACGCATAGCCTATTGAGTGAATACAAATGAGCATCTAGCGTCAGCATTTCCAGCTAAGCACTAGCTTGCACTTATACACTGTGAGTTAGTTAAACTCACATGTGTATGGCAGTATCTATCTAGGTTAGCTTTTTATTACCTGCAGATAAAGACGTCTCCTCAGGCAGACGATCTCCTCGTTGTTTATTTTTCCCCTTTATCGCTCTTTCTTCTTTCCGTTTTCTTCCCGAGCACGTCACCGACAGGGAGGAGGCACGTTTCGTGTGGTGGGTATGGCGAGTGGACAGTGCCGCAGATAACCTACGGAAGGAGACTGTCGTGACGACGGGGAGTAGCCTTCTTCTTCTCCTGGGTATCCTTTGAATGACACTATCCACTCGCAACAGACTGGGCGGGATCGTCATTACAACTTTCCTGCTGTGAATCTCTCGTCATCTGGATGAGCGGTGACTTAAAACATGCGCACCCAGTCTTTGCCCTTGGAAAGTTGGCATTTAGACATCTGCTACCGGATCCGGCTTTACCTGCATACAGGTGCTGGTCATATAATTAGAATATCATGAAAAAGTTGATTTATTTCAGTAATTCCATTCAAAAAGTGAAACTTGTATAATGTATACATTCATTCCACACAGACTGATATATTTCAAGTGTTTATTTCTTTTACTTTTGATGATTAGAACTGACAACTAATGAAAACCCCAAATTCAGTATCTCAGAAAATTAGAATATTGTGAAAAGGTTCAATATTGAAGACACCCGGTGCCACACTCTAATCAGCTAATTAACTCAAAATACCTGCAAAGGCCTTTAAATTGTCCCTCAGTCTAGTTCTGTAGGCTACACAATCATGGGGAAGACTGCTGACTTGACAGCTGTCCAAAAGATGACCATTGACACCTTGCACAAGGAGGGCAAGACACAAAAGGTCATTGCTAAAGAGGCTGGCTGTTCACAGAGCTCTGTGTCCAAGCACATTAATAGAGAGGCTAAGGGAAGGAAAAGATGTGGTAGAAAAAAGTATACAAGCAATAGGGATAACCGCACCCTGGAGAGCATTGTGAAACAAAACCCATTAAAAAATGTGGGGGTGATTCACAAAGAGTGGACTGCAGCTGGAGTCAGAGCTTCAAGAACCATCACGCACAGACGTATGCAAGACATGGGTTTCAGCTGTCGCATTCCTTATGGAGATGCAGATTTCATTTTCCAACAGGACTTGGCACCTGCACACAGTGCCAAAGCTACCAGTGCCTGGTTTAAGGACCATGGTATCCCTGTTCTTAATTGGCCAGCAAACTCGCCTGACCTTAACCCTATAGAAAATCTATGGGGTATTGTGAAGAGGAAGCTGCGATACACCAGACCCAACAATGCAGAAGAGCTGAAGGCCACTATCAGAGCAACCTGGGCTCTCATAACACCTGAGCAGTGCCACAGACTGATCCACTCCATGCCATGCCGCATTACTGCAGTAATTCAGGCAAAAGGAGCCCCAACTAAGTATTGAGTGCTGTACATGCTCATACTTTTCATGTTCATAGTTTTCAGTTGGCCAACAATTCTAAAAATCCTTTTTTTGTATTGGTCTTAAGTAATATTCTAATTTTCTGAGATACTGAATTTGGGGTTTTCATTAGTAGTCAGTTATAATCATCAAAATTAAAAGAAATAAACACTTGAATTATATCAGTCTGTGTGGAATGAATGTATACATTACTTTCACTTTTTGAATGGAATTACTGAAATAAATCAACTTTTTCATGATATTCTAATTATATGACCAGCACCTGTATACAGTATGGTATGGACCCTGACAATGGGGGCTTCGTCTGGCAAAGCCTATATATATATAATATTATAAATATTGTGAAAATTATTCCGTCTCAATTAAATGTCTGATTATGACTTTTTTATTATTATATCTATTCAACATTATATACCTTGAATGTCTTTGTCCATCATACGTTTGACTTGATTTCCAACTGATTAAAACTCCCGATAATTAGATATAGATTAATATTGAATTTGATATTGATCAAGGACTGGAATATAACAGAACCACCTTACAGCAAAATATGCATCGGTGGAAAAGGACTGACATTTTTTACTTATACTGTAGTTGAAGAGCTTAAACGATTAATTGATTAGTCTATACAGAAAATTCATGATATATTAATAATTTTTTAAGCTAAAATGGCCAAATATTCTCTTGTTGGACCTCAAAATTCTCTCAAATCAGACAGGGTTCATGCCTGGCCGACAGTCTTCACACAACACTAGACGCCTACTTAACATCATCCACTCGTCAAGTAATGATATCCCAGAAATTGTGGTGTCCCTCGACACTGAAAAGGCCTTCGACAGGGTCGAGTGGGGGTACCTGTACAAGGCAATGGACATGTTTGGCGATATTACAGTACCCAAAGACTGAGGGGGGTCTGGCACTCCCTAACTTCAGACAATATTACTGGGCAGCTAACTTGCAAAAACTCTTATACTGGATGAGCGACGACTGCGCCTCACTACCTGTCTGGGTACATTTGGAGAGGGCGAGCTCACACCTTCCACTGCGGTCGGTCCTCTGCTCCCAACTCCCTTTGCCCTCAACATCTATAGGCGCATGCCCGATTGTATCCCTCTCGCTTAAGATCTGGAGTCAGGTTAGGAAAAACTTTGGCTTACCGGGCCCTTCCGTCTTGACCCCACTGCTTAAAAACGATGTCTTTACACCCTCAAGTTCAAACCTGGCATTTAGGGCCTGGCACAGTAATGGCATCGTCAGTATCAAGGACCTATACAAGGATGGCATATTTGCGTCCTTCACAGAGCTCTCTTCACTTTATGGTTTGCCGAAGTCACACCTCTTTAGCTTTTTCCATATTAAGAGACTTTGTCAAGAAGACATTGCCTCACTTTACAAACCGCCCCCCCGAAACCCTGACTGACTTCCCTCCTGGCGATAGACCCCAACCGTAAGTTGGTCTGTATTGTGCGATTCTCTATGCTCGGCCTCAGTGGTGCAAAAAGTGGGTATGCGCTATAAGCGGCGCATAGGGGTACAGCACCATGGGGGTGCCAAAGCAATGGTAAAAAATTATTTTAAAAAAAATTATTTTTTTGGTATTTTCTATATGTAGCTGCTGTTGTGCATTTCTAAATCCTTTCTGCATTTCCTCAATGTTATATAGCATGAGGAAATGTTATGAGGAAATGGGGCGCCTACTCTAGCCTGTTTAGAGGACTAACAGGCTAGAGTAGGCGCCCTATCTCATAAAATTCCATCATAGAATTTTGACACAGAAGTGGGAGGGGAGGGCACCGTGAGCGCTGACCGAGCAGGTACGAGTAGTGAGTTGTTGTCTATGGAAAAAGATGGATAAAGCAATAAAGCTGTCGGGGGCTGAAAATAGAAAAATAAAGAGGGAAGAGGAGATAGAGCAGCTAAATTAGTGGATGGTGAAAGGCAACCAAGGGGGTAAGCTTCTCTTCACAACCCGAACCTCCTATGGCGCCATTTTTATGCTAATAAGCACTCACCCCCGCGTTAGCATTCCATTGACTGCCATTCATTTTGACGTAACTTTGACAGCAAATAACTTTACATCTGAAGCGTTTAAAGACTTTATTTGTCCATTGTTTATTTCTAAAGAAACACGACAATGTATAAAAGGCTCCATTACCTTGTACCTCACGTTATGGCTCCATAGCAGACGTTTTTGTAAAAATAGGCTAACGATTGTGTCATAACCACGGGACTTACTGTCGCATAGTAGAGGAATTACCGTATAGTACAGGAGAAGCTCGCAGACAGTTTCGACTTACATTAGCTGTTTAAGTTTAATTACTAATGTTAACTAGCATTTTAGTTAGCAATAATTAGCCTGTGTCCATGTTATCTTCTTACATATACCTACGCTCTCCGTCTCTGCAAGATTGGGAATGATTGAGATTTCTCTTGGCACAGCTACCAGAAGACTTACAACTTTCAGACAGGTTGCTCACGTCACATTTACGTCGTCTCTCTCAGTTGGAGGCTGCGCAGTAACGCTCAGCGCTCACTGGAAAAGTGCTTCTAATGGCATTCACTGGTCTCCGTCCAGAGCAACGGGATCTGTTGGTCCATTCTTATATACTGTCTACGAAGGCAACAGGTAGGATTTAAAGTGTGACATCTGTGCTTGGAGGCTTGCAAATATTCATGTTAACAGACTAGCTAGCATTTGCTAACACTGGGAATGTAGCAACCAAATGGGGGTTTACGGCTAGCTTAGAATATGCAAAACCGAGGTTGCTGAGCTGAAAACTGGAAAATATAAGGTAGCATGAATAGAATAAATGACAAGAATCTGGAAAACACAACTAATGCAATAACTCTGGTTTACCATGGAATCATGCATAGTTTTGCTACCAAATGTGGATGTGTTCTCAGATTAGCAAGTGTTTGCTAACATTAGCAGCTAAAGTGGGGTTTATGCTTAATGCAAACCAATGTTGCTGATAGCTACATTTAGATTTTGGTTAAACCCTATGGTACCAATCCCATGCATGACATAGCTTAATTTTATTAATGTAAAATAACAACTGGTAAATATAAGGTAGCATGCACAATAAATGACAAGAATACTGGAAAACATAACTTATGCAATAACTCTGGTTTACCATGGAATCATTAATAGATTTTGTTTTACCATTAGCTGTTCATGTTAGCTGTGTTGTCAGATATTCAGGCTATAGTCACATCTGTTGGGTGACATGGAAGCTGTAATTAGAGGGTCACATCTCTCTCTATCTTTAAAGGTCTGTGCTAAGTGGCTCTCTATATTTGTACTTTTTAAAATCCAAAATGTGAATGTAATTTCAACAGCAGCACAACCTTACTGCATAATAATTGTCTTATCTGATGCCATCACTAGGCTGATTTAAGAATTGAATTTAGGCTGCTATATTTAACAGTGAGTTAATTTCATTCAGGTGTGAGGATGGTGGATCAGGAAAGACAGGGGAAGGCAACAGGTAGGTCTAACATTAGGTGGAAGTGTAGGGGGAGCCACTTGATACCAACAGATTCATTTCTTAATATTATTAATATGGAAAATCTATTACGTTTGTTTGACAATATGTCTTAGTGGAGAAGAACACAGGCAAGGAGTGAATGAGACAGACATGAGGTCGGCGATGGCATCAAGTTGAGATGACACCATTGATGACATCAGGTTGGTAGACGCGTAACTATCGGTAAGCAGGGTAAGCGGCGCTTACGGGCCCAGACCAATCAGGGGCCCGCGTGACTGGAAGATATTGATTGACAGCCTATCGCATTTGGCCACTGACCAAGCGAGAGTGAGAATGGGTCAAATTAATTTCCTTGTTTCAGAGACCGTTCTCTTCACGTGTGTGACTCGAATCTCACATTTACCAACAAAACGTACAACGAAAGACCGTGCAGAACATTTCAGACCGTCCTGCCAACCTGTAAACATTTTAACATCAATGTACGCTGTAACGTTTTTTCACTCTAAAGTCACTGAAAGCTGCTGCTGTTTACATTCTGTCTGATCTCTGCAGCGGGCGGGGCTGCTGAGTTCCCCCCACGACTGACACACACACACACACACACACACACACACACACACACACACACACACACACACACACACACAAAATCACACACGGTGGATGCAGGAAAAACCGGAGATGAGACGTACAGGATGACCTAAATTGAGGACAGCTACACTCGTTTTTTTTTTTTATTTGATTCATTCAATAAATTATTACTTTTTGTCTTAAATCCACCAGCCATTTTCATATTATACCAACATTTGCAGCATCCTGAGCCTTTTTGGTAAGGTTCCTAGGAAATCTCAGCCCAGAGTAATTAATTAATAGTAATAATTATTATTCTCCCCAAAACAAGTTTCCTTTTTTTTTTTAAAGAACTATATGAAAAACTTTTTTTGCAATTTTCACTCATCGCAACTTCTATTGCAAAATCAGGCATTTTGGGCCGCAACAATCTAAAAAAAAATTGCCACGAAATCCTGGAGGGACTGCCCTTATGTGTTATGGGTAGCATTCACTAGTGTTTTTGTTGTTGTTGTTGTTGTGGTGCGCGTAGGCTACTCCTGATTTTGTCAGTCATCTCATCTCTTATATGCTGTGTCTCTATGATCCTATCCTGTCCTATTGATGGTAGCCTACTCGTGGACATTGCGCCGTCATCACGTGCTGTAGTAGGGGGGCCCGCCTTGCTAATCCTGCTTAGGGGCCCGGTGTTGGCTCGTTACGCCACTGCAGGTAGGAGTTCTATTGGTTAGACCGCACAAAACTAAATGTCCAGTATGGTTTGAAGTTCTGTTCTGACCAACCGATTCACTGTGTCCTTTTTGGGGAAAAAATAGTGCAGACAGAGATGGAAAATATAACAATTAGCCTATGTCTGACAGCGGGGACATAGTAAACAAAGAAGAACGCAAATTTAAACATCCGCAACGCATATGCTTGAATGCCATCAATGATGATTTATTTATTGTAATGAAAATAAAGTACAAGAAAAAAGTGGGCTACAATAATGTGGTTGCCACGGGGGCAACCAGGGGTGATGATTAGATTGCCACTTGTCACAATTTTGTTGCCAAGGGCAACCGGGCAACCGTTAATGTTGAGCCCTATATATATATACACCATATCATTATTTATAATTATGGTAGGCCTACAGTGGCTGATATACTTTAAAGTAAACCTTTATTATTTAAAGCCCATACATGATGAGGTCCGGCACACTTATTTATTTATTTATATAGTTTTTTTTTTGTGTGTGTGTGGGGGGGGGGGGGGGGGGTGCCAAAATTATTGCTGCATACCCCTCTGACACTGGGTAGTTGCGCCTCTGCTCAGCCTCCACGAACACTCGTACTTTGACAAAAGCTGCATGGGAGAGCGATCTGATCATGACTATTACGGACCAACGATGGGACCTTGCTCTGGCTATGGTTCACTCTTCCTCCATATGTGCTCATCATGGCAAGGTCCTTCATAAAGTCCACTATACAAACGTGAAACTGTCCAAAATATTCCCCACTATCCGGGATGCTTGTAACAGGTGTAACCAGTCTCCCGCCAACCATACTCATATGTTCTGGTCTTGCCCCAAATGTACAACCTTCTGGGTGAGCATTTTTGACACCATGAGCAGAGCCTATGGTCACATTATCCCCCCCAACCCTTTGTCAGCCATTTTCGGCATTTCCTCTGACGCTGACCTCCGTCGGGCCATGGCGTTTAATCTTCAAGTAACTGATGCAGCTGCTGTTGCCATTTAATGTGTTTCTCTCTCTGAAACGTTTGCTCATACTGCTTTTTGGTAACTTTGATTAAGGGTGATGCTCTTGTAGCCGGTTTAATTTCCTCTATTTGACTCCCAGTTCACAGAGCCTTGACACTCTACAAGATTAATTTGCAACAACACAGCTTATATACGTAATAAAGAATACAGAGATAAAAATCAACCATTTCTGCACTTGAAGTTATTGTTCAGTCCATAAAATATACACAGACACACCAACATTATGTGTAAAGTGTTTACTTCTCACAAGTTTTTTTTCCAACAGTTTGTGGACACGCAACAAAATATCACCGACAGCTTTTTGAGACATTCCAATCATTTTTTTAAACTGATTCTTGATTGATCCAGAGTTTGATCATGAATTCAGTCTCTGTGTCCAGTGAGAACAAAGAGGTGGAGTTTATTTGTGGTGTCTCCAGTCTGAATATGGAGAGAGGCTGTGTTGTTGCTCTACAATTCCCACAATTGTATTATTCAAAAATGGCCTATGAAAATGTGTTTCCTATTCTTCCCTTTTATTCTCTTTATTTTTCAGTTTGTCCTTGTAAAGTACTTCATAATCTTCTGGCTATATGAATACACTTTATTATTATTATTTAATTACTAAGTATGTCATTGGCCTAAGCAATGTGATAAACAGAACATTTGTCAGGTTTATAGTGGCTGCAGAAATAACCTGATGGACATCATATGAGTAAATGTGAGGGACTACTTCTTAACTCTGTGTTATGGAGAGCAGAGCACCCTGCATATTGGACCCACCAACATACAGCCTCTCCACAGAAATGCATAGAAAAACACAGTGATGGCAGGACAAAGTGAAGAGTCAGTCATGCTTTCATTCATTCAGCCCCATGCCTCCTGTCTGATAAAGCACAACTAGGTATTTGGTTTACGCCATTAATCTTCTCCACCTTTCTCACAATACAGCCCCTTCTGTAAAGTTTCTTGAAGTGATATTACTGAAGCACTTTTTTCATCCATACAAACACCATCCTGTTGCTATATATAAATAACTCATCCTCTATGCCCTGCTGAAAAACACATACCTCGAGGGAATGTCAGCTTTCGTCAAAGTACCTCTCAGTCATCCAACACAATATAAAAAATATTATCTCTTTAAATGTTAAAGTCTCTGTAGAAAAATGCCTGAAATATATAGATATCAAACATGTACATGTATTTTTGTATACAAAGAACATTTGATGCAAATTATTACTTCTTCAAGGATCCTTTAAAGCTGTAACTATGGCACTATACTGTATCTCTGCATGTTATTTTGTCATGACACGAGTTGAGCACATAGCTTCTGATATACAATGGACAATGGATAATCTCTGGACACAGATCAGTGACCACATCTTCATTCATTTCCACCCTTTCCAACCTGTCTATGATTGAGCATATGTCACATGCTGACATAATAATATGTTGTCCTTATCTGCAGTCCAGCAGTGTTTTGCTCACAGGCAGACTTGTCGGGCTCTCCAGACACAAACAATTACAATTCTTAAAAAGCAAATTCCATCGGTTGAGTGGAGCTATTGATTTCCATCTGAGTATGCACACAACAAATGTCTGTGTAGACATCAATCAAATACTGGCATCATTTCACCCCATGTTGTACCTCTTCATCTAAACTTGCACTTTACTTTTGATGATAGAGTTTCAGCAGCATTCTAATCTTTAATTCAACTATTTCTATGTACGAAAAATATCACCTCCACAACTATAAATCCATCGATCTGTATACACTTACATGTAGATAAAGTGACTGCCCTCCCTATTTCCCCAGTTTCACAGCAGCATTGCCCTGGAACAACTGTGCCTGGAGGTTGTTCAGTGCTCAAAAGTAAAAGTATGAATTTGTCTAGATGATCTCCTGGTGATTAAGAGCCATTAGTGATATATGTAAAAAAGAAAAAAAGGTTGATGCTTGGCCTCAGCCCTGGCTCCTCTCGCCCTGATCAACCAGGGTCGATCAGTGTATGAAACAAGCATCCCTTCCACTCGTATGGCCCTGCAGAGGAAAAAAGAGGAAACACATTAGTGTGAATATCTGACTGCACAGAGGAGAGCCACTTGACAGCACCAACAGCCACTTCTTGTAGAGCAAAATAAAAATATACCAAGGTATCATTGCCCACACACAAGCCCCCAGACACAGACACAAGTCATCAAAGTTAATAGGACTGAAGCGTCTGGCACATTGTCCTCCATAGATTAAAAAGCCTTCCCTCTTGTGAAAAGACAGTCACCTAACCTCTTGTTTCTCCTTAAATAGTTTTATTTTTATTTTTTAAAATATTTATTTAGGCATTTTAGGCCTTTATTCGACAGGACAGATGAAGACATGAAAGGGGAGAGAGAAAGGCAACGACATGCAGCAAAGGGCCATTTTTCCCCAGCGTTTCTTAGTCAAGTGTGGAGTGGTTCATTGAGCAGAGGACCACATCTGGATCATTGTGGCTCTTTCAAATCTTATCCTGTTGTTGAGATATTGTGTACCTCTCCTGAGTAAGGTGCAGCTGATGCCTCTAACTTTTAACAATCTCCAAAGCAGCGTGAAATCCTCACATTAAGTTTGCTTCAACCCCAAAGCTTTCTGTATTGCACTGAACCATCTCAAGTCCTTTGACACTTTCTCACACACATGGCTGCATGTTCTCATGCATGCCTTTTTGCACTCTCATACACATTAAAACACATGCGCAAGTATCTATTTACCATTAAAATGTATTCATATGAGTGTGCACACACATTTTGACACGGACACATACACAAGCCCACTCACTTGCCACTGATAAAGAAGCACCAAGACGAGCCAGAATCCATGCCCTATGTGCACCGGATTTACTTTTGAATGCTCTGATGTTTGGCAATGTAGGTCATGTCTAGTTTCTATTCTAATGAACTTTGCTTATAGTATGTCCATTACAGATGAAATGCCTCTGGCAATAACATTACAGTTATTCAGCTTTCATTTTGTTTAATGTTTTCCTCATAACATTTTCATTTTCAATGATCATAATGAAATGCAGTCTATTGAGGGAAACACAAATCTAAGTAAATGATGCATGCAGATTGGGGATGAGCAAATAGATAACTGTCTCTCTTGGCAGACTATCACCACTAACAATCAGACAGAGAAACAACAGCTTATTAATATTCACAGGCAAAATGTGTGTCTCACTCTGACACATTTATTGAGTTTTATGCACTGTGCACTTGCCAGGTTGGAAAACGAGATGAAGACAATGCAGTTAGAAGAAATATAAGCACTCATTAGACTATTGTGTTAGAAGACAACAAATCACAGTAACAGGTTTACATTTACAAATGTGACTATAACAATGTAACCATTCAGCTCCATTAGATTTTTTTATTAATTATGGAAGCAGTGGGTGACGTGGGGAAAACACACAACCTTTAAATTGAGAATCTTCTGTACACAATCATTTATTAGCAGAGGCATAACAACCAGGAGAAGATGCTTTCATCTCTAGAGGGTCGTTTGTAATTCAAGGTAAGAAGTGAAGGATGCAGAGGCTGCTGCAGCTCTGGAAAGAAAAAGTCAGTGAACTTTTTGATTAAAAATGGAAATGTTGCAAAAGGTGTTTGCTGTACAAAGTGTCAGATATAGTTTTCATAATAGATACCCCACCCACAAATATACAGAGATACATGTGCACAGAGAAATTATGCATACAGCTGCTGCCGAGTGGGAGTGAAGCATCATCCAAGGGGAGAGGAAGAAAGAAACGAAGAAAGAGTCAGAGAGAGAGTGAGTCAAGGAGAGAGAGAGACAGAGAGAGAGAGAGAGAGAGAGAGAGAGAGAGAGAGAGAGAGAGGTGGGCTTTGAACTGGAGTTATGAGCTGTAGGGAGTAGGTCAGTGCAGTTGAGTCAGTCCTGACTCATGATGGAGGCGGTGAAGATCCACCTCCTCCCTGCCCATTACAACTTCATCCTCAAGCCTGGAGTACTGGAGCTCAGATGGCCATTACATTACAAAAACAGTGATAAACTCCTACATCCATGATCAGTGGAGCACTGGTTTCTGTGTTACAGGAACAATCTCATAACAAGTCATGAATGTATTAATGTCATGTGACAATGAACGAGGAATCCAAACATGAGGGGCCCATTTTTTGCAGCAAGAGCTGGTCAGCCAGTGCAAATGTAAAATAGTTTATCCCACTTTCCATTGTGGATGCCATTAATGCATGCACATTTACAGTATTCTTTCTTCCCTCTCCATAAATATGAGGCTGGTAAATGTTTAAAATTAATCATCAATATCAAAATAATGACGTCAATATGTAATTTAAAATACATGTTGACAACATGTTAGTAAAAATATAGAGGAGATTAAAAGTGAGATATGACAGGATATGACTTGTCATTATATATTGTTAAAGAAAAAAAGAGTACTTTGATTGGTACTGGTACTGAAGTTCAAGAATTGTATACATAGCTGAAAAAACAATACCCAGGCTTAGTAACACTGCATCAAGCATAAGCTAATAAAAAGCACTCACACTGTGAGTTGGAAAGGGAAATGTACTGTACTTAAGTCACTGTAATAGTTTAGAAAGTGCATAAACATCAACATTTGTTGTCAAGGCTTTTCAAACAACTTTGCTTCTCATCCTTGAGTTGTAGCCTGTGCAAGGTGTTTTTGCTTTAGTGTTTGGGTGACTGGTCAACAAAATGCAATACATTTAATCTCACAGACAGTAGATTTAATTTAGTGGAAAAACTCAGTCAGGAGCAAATACTTTTGATTGAAAACTTAAATAAAAACTGAGAAACATATTACAGTATTTGGGAGGAGGACAGTGATGTGCTTTTAAACATAAAAAAGAGGATTATTATTAGGGCTGCAACTAACGATTATTTTAATAATCGATTAATCTGTCGATTATTTTTTCGATTAATCGATGAATCGGATAAAAAAACAAAAAAACATTAATTTACATCAACTCAATACATACTTACATACATACTTGTTGTTTTAGTTAATACTTGTGTAAAGGTAAGTAACCCAAAGAGCAGATACAGACAACACACACACACACACACACACACACACACACACACACACACACACACACACACACACACACACACACACACACACACACACACACACACACACACACACACGTTCACTTGAAACTTATTCATTAAATTATTACCATCATTGTAGTAAGTGCAAGTGAAGTTCATTTGTACACCACATTTAAATACAGCTTAAGATGACCAAGTGCTATAAAAGAACTTTAAAATGAAATTAAAAAGTACAACACACACAAATATATTTGTCAACAATAACTGATATGGGACAAAGCACAGAATATATACATGACAATAGATTGAAAAATGAATGGGCCAAAAAAGGCGAGTGAATAAAAACGTGTCTTTAGTCTTGCAAATGTCGTTGCCAACTTTTTTAATAATCAAATTTTATCGATTTTATCGATTCGTTGTTGCAGCCCTAATTATTATGTTCAACTCTATTTCCCCAAACACTGTGTAAAGTGAAACTAATGGTGAAAAAAGAGAAAAGAAACACTCACAGGGAAAAAGAAAAAAAAGGCAGATCCCTATACTTTTCTGTACAGTGTGTTACTTTAATCATACAATACCAAGGCCACTGTGTCAATTAAACAGTGCATTAGCTAGTAAGGCAGTGCAACAGCAGCAAAAGCCCTTATGAGCTGCATCTATTGATGATACTGGCACACTGCTCTGTTCAACCTGAATGTGTGTGTGTGTGTGTGTGTGTGTGTGTGTGTGTGTGTGTGTGTGTGTGTGTGTGTGTGTGTGTGTGTGTGTGTGTGTGTGAGAGAGAGAGAGAGCGCTGCTGCCGGACTCATTAAGATCCATTATTCCAAGGTAAATACAGTGAAAAGCAATCATCTTGAGGGCAAACATGCATCCACATCAATCTTACATAGCAGCAAACACAATACAGCCCAAACAGTCAGCCTCAGTCACATTACTGTTTCTCTTTTACAATCTCCCATTCTGCCTCTCTCTTTCACACATGCTGTCTTTTCTTTTTTCTCTCTGTCACACTCTCTCCCTCTGTGCCCCCCCCACCCCCACTCCTACTCTTTCTGGTTTTTCTAATGGCTGAATATCATCCACTGATCTCTAATCCAGATGCCGATTTTAGATTTGTAAGGCCAGCAATGTCGTGCATTGGATTTACTCATCAGTGTGTGCTATTTAATAGCCTACTTTTCTCAGCCTTAACCTCCAGGCTTCCTACCCTCACAACCCAAAACACACACACACACACACACACACACACACACACAAATATATATATATATATATGATATATCTATAATAAATGTACAGTTTTAACTGGGTTAACATCCTGCACCATAAACACACACAACTTCACCCACAACCCTTTTACCTTTAAGTCCCTTTTCTTACTTACTTTTGTTAGCATGCTCTCTCTCTCTCTCTCTCTCTCTCTCTCTCTCTCTCTCTCTCTCTCTCTCGCTCTCTGTTTATCATAACCAATATGTGCAGCAGCAGTTTAGAGCTGTGCTGGGGCTAATGTTGGTCCAAAGGTTGTCTGAGGCAGTACTGTTATCTCTTGGAGTATAATCCGGCTAATTAAGAGCATTGCTGGGAGCAAGGTGCTCCCATTCTCATTCAACTCCAGGCTATGCTGTCTACTCAAGTCTGCCAAACTGACATGTGCTTTTACACACACCTATCACACACATAAATGTGTGCACCGACATAGTAAAATATTTATCGACAATTGATTGGAAAATGATTTCAGATGTATTTGTGATTTCAGCTGAATGCACACTTAGTTTTCACACACACAGGGAACACAGGCTTCATTAAATATGCTGCTTAATAAAAGCTAATAAAGTGGAGAATACTGAATGCTCATATAGACGATGATGGTTATTTACTGCTGATTTATATTCCCTTAAGGAAATAAAGTCCAGCATTTTCCTGGCTGATTCATTCTACCCAGGAACAGAATTGATTAGCTTCCTGTCCACTCAGTCTCAGACTGATATCACAGTGAGTGATAGTGGGGGTCTACACAAATGGGAGTTGAGTTATTTATATTAGACAATGATATACAAGATTTTTCAATTAGAAATTGCTATAAGGCTATCAGTAGACACAAATCAAAATGGCAGTTTTGTCATCTAACACTTCTCTCTCGTCACCAGCCCACCATGCCACTCTCTTGTCCTGTACTCCTACAGTCTGACACGTCAGCATAATGGGACTTGGAGACACAAGAGATGATGAAGGAAACAAACGCACTATTTCTCAGCCCTAACTCTTCATCTTGGCAGGCTTGTGTGGAGGTATAGATGCCAGTACCTGTCTGCAACAACTCTAATGTAATGGTGCATCCTATAACAGCCTTCATTTATGTATATGTGTGTGTTGTGGAAAGTTACTTGTGGAAGTGTCACTTTTTGGGAAGATCGTTAGGGTTTTGGATGAAATATGACGGAAACGGTTTTCTTGTTTCATCCAGAAGGACATGAATTAATTAGAGCCCTTCTCTGAAAGAACTTTCTGAGTTTGAGACTCGTTAGTACCAAGAGCTTCCAGATAGACACAGAAACAATTTAGTTTTAGTGTTGTCAGCAATCTTCTGTGAAATGTTCAAAGTCACTGTACATTTTCAATCAAGCTGCCAACAAAACTCACACTCTGCACACATATGCCTAGCCATGCACCCACAAATACATACACACACATGAAAATACTGTACAGGACATAAACAAATACATTTGTATGCAGATAGACTCACAGATATGCATCAGTGCACACATGCAATTGCTCTTTTTCTTCCTCCCTTTCTCTTCCTGACAAACACACTCATACATGCACAAACACTCACCGCTTCTTCCTGATCTTTCTGTGTACGTCTCAGCGCCCATGGCGATGCCTTCCTTTCTGTTCCATTTACTTGATCCATCCTATTCCCAACTCTTTCTTTTTTCTGTTTGGATAATCCAAAGTTTAATTGGAGTAGAAAGTGCTCATAAAGTAGAAAACACTATGAATGATTCAAGAATGTTTAAGTTAGACAGAACAAGGGGGTTCAGCGTCAAACCGTGGTAGTGGTTGATTTGCGTAAGATTGTTTTTTGGGGCTTGAGGGAAGGGGGGTGAGGAGGCACACAAGGTGGAGGTGTGTTTGCTGTCGGCTGGAAACTGTGGCTGACCGAGAGGCTGCCATTTTCCAACATTAGTTCATGTGGAAGAGCATGAGGAGGAGGAGGAGGGGAGATGGAAGAGCAGCAATGCACTGGGCTGAGCCGCAGATCGTTCAGCTCAGCCTGTACGTGTAGTTCTGTGTTGTCCACATCGTATTGGAGGTCACAGTCTGGGCAGTAGCCGTGGTACTGGACCTTCTCACTGAAACGCACACGCTCCCTCTCACGAGACTCCCTGCCAGTGGCTTTGGGGCATTTGTTCTTTTCATGGTGGAGAAGGGGCATGGGCCTAGGTAATGTGGGAACAAGACTCGACTCAGGGATTCCACTGTCATTAGAAATGAAACACGGCGTGGAGGAGAATAAATCCCTGTTTGGTTTCAATGGAAACCCCCCGCCATTCCTCATTAGAGACGCGGTAGCCTTGGATATATTCCCTGATAACACTAATGTCGGATGAGGCAGATTCTTAATGTTGTGATCCTCGGCTCTCAGAGGGGTAAGTCTGGGTGGCGGTAGGGGAGGACGAGGTTTCTTGAGTACAGTCAGGAGTGTAAGAGGGTTGACAGGGACCGGGTCGATGAGCGCAGGTGGTCTGAACATACAGTCATCAGGAAAGAGCTTCATCTTCTCCAGGCTGGAAGCTGTGGTAGTGGTGGTGGTGGAACTTGAGCTGGAGTTGAGTGTGTCTGTCTTCGAGCTGTCTGTCAGTCCATCCTCCTCCAGCTGCAGGTCACAAGTCAGGGTGTCAATGTCATGAACAACCTGGTGACAAGAGGAGGAAATATCACTGAGACAGCTGAGGTCAGGAGTGATAACAATGCTCATGTCTTGATCTTGTCAAGTTCTTAATTAATGAATTGAAAACCTCATTAAAAATGTAAAGAAGACATTGACTAATGAGATTGAAGATTGCTTTAGATATCTCTATAACAACCATGCCAGGGAGAAAAATAAATAATAAATAAATATCATTAAAGCTGCAAGCAGCGTTGGACGGGCCCTCGCACCTCCTTGCGCGGTGGGGTTACTGGCGGATGCGACGTGCATTTCCGCGGCACTCAGACACTGCAAATCGTCACCAAATCACCCCAATTTGTAGGGGGTGCTAGCGAGCCATTTTTGTGTGCCAAACCTAAAATTTTGGTGCGTTTTTGAATATGTTAAGCCCCTCAAAAAGGCATTTAATTCATTTACCGGAAGAAAGAAGGAATAATAATAATTCCTTCAGTTTCAATAGGGCCGCCACTGTTGGCGCTCGGGCCCTAATTACGATTTATGTGAACAGCCATCAGCCTGCCAGACTCTGATTTAAGTGATAAACTACAACAATCCCATGCACCATCAGAACTGAGAGAAGTACCAATACCAACCATATTCTGTAATGCAAGACACAAAAACTATAATTTATAATACAAAACTAATTTCAGGAATGAATGAAAACAGACATCCTCTGTGTATAGCAAAAAAAGTGAAGAGGACCCAGACAAACACATGGATATAACAAATAAAAGACAGAAGGAGACAGATATGGAAAATCATATTGTAATATTCTGCTGCAAGTGAGCAAGTCAGAGATTGATAAGAATCTTTACATTACTGCAAAGAACAAACAAGAACAAAGTACAACTCAACCAGAAAGAGAGTAAATAAATATCACACTGAATCAAAGGCTCTTAAGAGGTAACATCCATTTCTACTAAGAAAAGTGCCATATTTCGTAACAGCACGGGAAACAATTCATCATGGCATAAATTAATTACAAGAAACCAACCTTAGTATGACAGGAATAAGAAGAAATAAATATATACTTTTCAAAAAGTATACAGTATGCAAAATCACCAGAAATCCACTCTGCAAGCAACACAGTAAGAAGAGCAAACTCTCTATCAGTTGTGATGCAATGATGTACACAGTGTGCCAGGGTGGAAAAGGATAAATAAGAAATGCACTGTGGCATAGCCCAGTAAATATTTTTTTGGGAAGAAATAGGGCCAAACAGAGAACTATTTATATATGTAAATGAATTTGCAAACTTGAACTGTCCAATGCAGACCATGGCTGTAAAGGATGGACAATAAACAAAATTGTAATAAAGAAATGCTCTGGCAGAAATGCTCTGCTCAGAGCACTAGAAATTAATATACAGTAGTATTTAGATCCAAAGATGCTTTATTTGTCCTCCAAGAGGAAATGTGTTTCCATAACCTGCATAGGGAAATATTTAAGAACTGTTGGAGCAGAAATTTGGTTTGATAGCACTCTAAAGGCAACACGCAATAGAATGGAAATAGTTAGGATAGTAAGGATGCAGCAGCACAAATTGAGATAATACATAAAACATTCACACAGTACATACTGTACTGTACACTGGCATGCATACCCCGGTATGCACAAAACATGCTGAACAACACAACAGGGCATGATGGATTGAATTTGATGCAATATCCATCATTCAATATACACCAATCTCAGGCCAACCAAGGACTGACTACACAACTAAAGATTGACATAGAGTGCTACACACCCCTAGTTTATATTACCTGTCCCACAACTGATCACCTTTTTTCTGAGTTAAAGCAAACATTTGCAGTATGGGCACATCCATGGATATAGTTATTCTCCCATACATTCTGTAGTGCTAAGGCAATGTCTGGAAGGATTGAAATTGCATTGACACTTAATAAACATTGCCCAAGGAGCCATTGGTATAGGGTGTACATTTTAAAAAGGCAGTTTAACAAACAGAATATACATGGTGCTAAACTCTTCTGGGAACTAACAACTGATATTCAATAATAAAATGTCCATGTTCTTCACATTTTGTCCACATTTTGACAAGTCCTTCCAAAAACATTCCCTTCGGAGAAGAGTTTCGTCCTGATTCTCTTCCCTTGGTGGAGTTAATATTGCTTCGATGCCCAGAACTGAAGTGCATTGTGACATTTTATGACTGACTACCTCAATATTGAGGATTCAGCACTCAGTGATTCCACATAAATAAGTTGAACTGAACATGTTTAAGTTAATTGTATCATAGCTGAAACACAATTGAAATAACCTGCGAGAAAGGATTTACCAGAAAGGAAAGTTATTTTCCTTCACAGCATTCATAAAATAATTACAATAATGGCAGTGTGCTTATGTTCATTTTCTAAATAAGTAATGCTCATCTTAGAGTACCCAGTACATTAGCCCACTGTAAAACACCAGCGCTAATCATCCATCATCTAATGGTTTGAAATGCATGTCCAAACAGCGGCTTAAGAAGAGGCTGAGAGGGAAATGAAGAGAGTGGTGAGGAGATAAACAGAGAGCAAGAAAGAGTGACTGAGACGGAGCGATAAAGAGAAAGATAGAGAGCTAGGGCAGAGAGGACAATGGAGCTAAACTCTCCATGCAGTCTTTAAATGGATAATTTGTTGGGACACACACAAGAGGTAATACCAGTATCCTAGTGTGCAGCCTCTGCTGTAGGCCAGGCAGCTTCTGTGGCGGTGCCAAGCATCTGGGCAGGGTCCCTCCTCAGAGCCAGGCTCGGCTCCAGCCCTGTCTGTGAGTTATAACGGATAACTGCATTTCAAATGGATTATACCCCAAACACTGGCTTTGATAGTAACACCCCCTTGAGGTATGTGTTTAGTGTGTGCGATGTCAGAATAACTGATCCTTTACACAATTTCCTGCAAGCAAAGATAAAACCAACGAAAGAAAAAGAAAGAGGGTGCATCACACACAAAAATCACAATAGACTGATCACAATCTTCTTGTTCTCATTTATCTCTGGCACCTACTGTGAAACACTGTAACCTGCTGAAAAACACAAAAGAAGTCCAATTCAGCTCAAGTCGCAAAAACAGAGTAAGGGGAGCAGAGAGGCAGAAGGAGACACATGCTGTGTCGACTACCCATCCATAATGTAGGAACCAGAGGCTGTATGCAATAGGGTTTTATTAAAATGACAGCCTGTCATGTTAGGATGAGAGGTTCAGCACAGCAGGCCGGACGCCTGGTGTGTGGCCGGTAGAAGAATGTAAACTTGAATGCAGGTAAGTCTGCAGGTTATTACAACTGGGGTGGCAGCATGGAATGTAGTGATTGGCAGTAAAGGAAACACTGATTTTAATGCAAGCCTTGTAACACATGGACACAAAATGAAAAAATCATATCTCTGCTATGAGAACAACTTGCTGTACATTTTAATATAATCCCTGAATCCTTCAAAGACCCCTCCCGTCTCTGCTTTACTGATATTTAAATGGCCAATCAGACAGCTCTGACAGTTTTGATCTTTAACAACACTAAATATGTAGAGAGAAGAAGAGAGAGGGCAGACAACAAGAGATAGAGAAAGGACTGAGTGGCTGCGATAAAAACAGACATGTGATAAAAGATAACAAAAGACAACGAAAGATGAAGATAAAAAAGAGAGCCACCACGAGAAATAGAGAGATGAAAAGTGAAAAGATAAGACAACTGCTCTATTATTTGGGAGGAGATAATTCGCAGCAAACAACAGTCAGCATTAAGATGATGAAATGCAATGCAAAAGCCTTCCTGGTTAAACCAACTTGTCCATTAAATATTAATGACATTTTTCTCACTGACTGTGAGTCAGGGCGAAGAAGCTGTCCTGTCATTTCACACCACACACCCTCCTGTGCCAAATGTCTTTCATATTGGAGATAATGATCACATACATTAGTGAGCAGGGGGAGGAGCATGTCTTGTGTGTGTGTGTGTGTGTGTGTGTGTGTGTGTGTGTGTGTGTGTGTGTGTGTGTGTATGCCATAGCCTTTTTTCAGGCCCCAGTGAGGTGGACATCAATCTCCCATCTCCTCTCAGACAGGGATGCTTAGAAAGAGCAATCAAACCAAGCCTAGATATATAACACAACACATGGTGGGCTGCTTATAAGAAATGCGTTGTATGCTGTTTCCTGTTGATTTACCTCTTTCAGCTCTTTGGCCACATCCTTGAGGTCTCCCAGGATGGTTTCCAAATTCTCCACGATTGTCTTGATCTCCTTTTTCACTTTTACTTTGGAGACTACTCCTTCAGCCTCTGCATTAGGTGACCCTGACATTCTTCAGTTTATGGCACAATTTATTTCGTGAAGGATCTAAAGTAAAATCCTTTGGTCGCCACGCTGCCACCTTGCCAACGCATTTTTATTTAGTCCTCAGCTGATCCCTTCACTTTTGCTCCTACATCACGGCCAGGACAGAGCGAAGTGGTGTCGGGCAGCGTTCTGTATATAGCATACCAAGCATGCGCAATAGAGCGTAACAAAAATAAAATAAAGGTTATGTCAAAATATTGTATCATACTGTCTGCGAAACGGCGCCCGTCCACAGGTTACTGCACCTCACACCTTCATGTCCAACAAAAAAAACCCGGCGTGCCACGAATATCCTTCACGTCGAGAGAGCGCAAAATTCAACATTTTGTGAGAAAACGTCCAACACGAATGCATTGAAAATGTGTTGGCTTTCGTCTAGTTGATAAAGAGAAGGACACGAAGAGGAAGAAAGAGTACACAGGCAGTTATCCAAACCGTTACGCCGCCGGTCGTTATTGTAATGGTCCATAATCCTCAGGCATCGACAAAATGGTAATACACTCCTTCTTTTTCCTCAAATATAGGCTACGCTTCTGGTAATCAGACACCCTGGAAAGCCGCCAGGTAACGACACCCCAGAGGCACTTTCCTCCGAAAAACACCCCATCAGTTTCATCCTGTCTCCATCGCAGCATCCT
The DNA here is from genome assembly GCF_031162955.1 of Sander vitreus. Taxonomy (NCBI): domain Eukaryota; kingdom Metazoa; phylum Chordata; class Actinopteri; order Perciformes; family Percidae; genus Sander; species Sander vitreus. The sequence continues at coordinate 22,710,472 of NC_135859.1, forward strand.
TGGAGAGTCTAAGCAACCAACGTCCGGGCGCAGAGGATGCTCTCTCTCTCTCTCTCGCCCTCTCTCTCGCCCTCTCTCTCTCTCTCTCTCTCTCTCTCTCTCTCTCTCTCTCTCTCTCTCTCTCTCTCTCTCTCTCTCTCTCTCTCTCTCGCTGCACAGCTGCTGTTAGGTTGAAGAGGTCTCAGTTATTAGATTCAAGACCAAACGGTTGTGTTTTTTTTGTGTTGACATAACTTAATTCCATCCCCACTACTTGTAATAATGTCTGTACCAATGAATGAGAATTGCCACTGCTCCTAGCTCCTCCCACGGCCTGGATGATGCTTAAACAAAGTTGACTTAAAAACATGTCAATAACAACAATCTGAAAACCTCAGTAATAACAAGAACGTGCTAAACGATTTTAAATGTGCAATATTTGAACACAATATTATCCTGAAGAATGAACGAATACTTTAAAAAAAAGTGTCATTCACCAAAAGGGTAGTCCAAAGAAATGTATAGGCAACTCTAATAAACTCTATTCATTCACTTTGGCAAACAAAGGCTACAAAGTGATTGAGAATATAACTATATAAATGCAAAAGGTCAATGACAATATTATAACAAAATACAGACTTAAAGCATGGGTGTTTGAAACATCTGGGTAAAATAAATAAAATGGGAGTTATACATAGGCCTACACAAGCAAGAAAAAAACAGGAAACAATCGAACGTAGCACTAAAGCCATAATGTATCAAACATAGTATATAAGATAAGGTAAAACTTTATTTATGTCGAGGGAAATTGCTGTGCAGCAGTTTCAATAAAGTGGGAAGAGGGAACATATAAAGAGCCAAAATATAAAAAGTCTAAGATAACAAATACAAGTATAAGTTTAGTCAAACACTTGTGTAAACATGTACTGATGTCCACATGTAGGTAGGCCTATCTATCATGTTGAACAGACATATTAAAGCACTTAAAATAAATATCAACTTGACTTTAATATTTTAATACAATATAATTAATTTATTATGTTACGGGTAGAGTGGAAACTACCCTTGCAATCATCATCACCACCACTTCCACCTCCATCATCATCATCATCATGGTCACCGTCACCATTTATGTAATTATTTCCTAATCTTGTTGCAAAGATGGTAAAAAGTGCTATACGGTAAAAATTCAGTTTTTTTTTTTTACATTTGTTGTTTGTTCATGATGAAAGCTCATAAAATAGTTAATGGGATTTTTTCCCAGTTAACATAAATAAACTGATTTCTTAAGTACTAAACTATAATGTCAAAGTATGCTGCTGCATGTGTAAAATCAACAGTGGTGAAAACAAGATAATAGAATGCTGGTTTCTGATTGGTCACTTGTGAGACTGCCCCCTCGTAATTGCGGAAGTGGAAGTTGTCGAAGTTCACCCTCATCCTGCTGTCTCTGACAATTGTGTCGCTCTTGTAGCCACTGTGCTGTGAATGTTCAGAAAGAGAGATTAATTAATTCACAGGGATGTCTTTGTCATTCGAGGGAAGAGTCGTGCTTGTCACCGGCGCTGGAGGAGGTAACTAAATCGCCGTTCAAACATAACTGAACGTTGACTAGACTGCCATTGCTGTTAACTATAACTGTGCTCTGTGGTTTTGTAACGTTAGCCACGAACGCAAACCTGCCATTTGCGGAGATTTAGTATTAAGTATGTGAGCCAGATTATAAAGACAGCTGGTGCATGCGTGTTTATTTCTGTTGTATTAGCTGCCCAGCAGTTAAAATCGACATCTTGCTAACTGCTAACACTGGCGAAAAAAGTAAAGATAAACAATTTTAGACCAGTGTCCCTACCTTTATCATATGCATTTGTACTCATTTATAGCTTGTACTGCATTTCTTTGACTATCAACATAGGCTACATATTTAATCTTTTTGTGAGGAACACAGGGAGCAAAGTACATGCAACGCAATGTCAGTGCAAGTGTGTGAAAGGGCACATGCAGTAACAACAGCGCAGCAGTGATTGTTGACGGGGGTGTTTTATTCTGTAACAATATGCTTTGTCATTCTTTCCACAGGTCTTGGCAGAGAATATGCACTAGCTTTTGCTGAAAGAGGAGCCTCAGTTGTAGGTAAATAAAGGATCCTCATTTAAAGCCTCTTATACCTCTTTTTAGAACAGGTATTGTGGGTCATATACTGTGGAACCACGCATTGATCCTATGTATTTGCCTGCTAAAAGTGATAATGTTTTCTTTCTTTTTTTGCCATCTTGTCCATGTGCTTGTTGGCATTTGGTCCAGCAAAATGTTTTCCTTGAGTTTTTAGGGACTGGACATCACTTTCATGTGTCATTAATCAAATTCCTTTTATTTTTTATTTTAGCAATCTCATTAATTTCTTTAACCATAAGTTGCTATAGCACTTGCTACTGACTTCATACCGTATACAGAAAAGCAGCAGCAGTGATCTTACTGTATGTGACATGAAAGCATGAGTAAAAATCTGCAGATTCTTGCACCTGCATGGCTCAATGCCAGAGATTACTGTATGTGTAGAGGCGTCCTGGTTTTGATTTCAGTTGGGGTGCACTGCCCCGATACACCAGACTTCTATTAGCACAGATAGTGATCCTAAGTGAGTATCAGCCTTGACACGACCGGTCCACGTGTAAATAAAGTGTCTCAAAGTAAATACAATGTCATTATGACAATACACTGTTTCTGTTGCCAGTTGCATTCATTCAGTCACAGTGGGCGGCAGACTTAGTTTTTAGTGTCACAGCAATCCCTGGTCTCATGTTCATTGACTTTAAAAAAAAATCCAGCGAATTTCACACTGTGAGTTATACAGATTAAAAAGAGAGGTAGGGGAAAAGAGCACTGGTATCAAATTGGTAGGTATCAGCAGAGATACCCTGAGTTAAAAACATTATCAAGAGAGAAAACGTTGAACTGGTGCATCATTAGATTTAAGTGATTTAGGAGATGAATTATACCTCAAAATGAGTCATGTAATAAAAAATGTGCATTGCATGACTGTCACAGTAGTTATGTTACTTTTTAGACTACACAGTGACATATGTTGGCATAAACATTTGCCTTCCCCCAAAATAATAGCTTTCCCTGCTGCCTGGACTGAACTTGCCCTAGAACTCTGACAAGGAATCAGCTTAGCTACACATTTCTCCTAACCTAATCACTCCTGGAGAATTGCAGAACTCACCCCATTATTGATAATCTTTTTCTTCTTGTTGCAATAAAGTGAATGACCTTGGGGCTGACACTAAAGGGGGTGGAAAGAGTTCTGCAGCTGCTGATAACGTGGTGGAGGAGATAAGAGCGAAGGGAGGCAAGGCCGTGGCAAACTATGGTGAGAAGTTTGGACTTGTCTTAAATCATCTTTTCTCTTCTCTCACACATCATTATCTCAATCTGTTTTTGTCTCTTGCTTACCTTGTAGTATTAGCCTTTGTAATGGTAAACTCAAAAACAACACTGATTTATGTCAGTCTGCTTAGCTCATTCAGGGTTTTCCCTAGATTTTTTTTTAGACAAAGGTGCAAAGGCTGGACATTTTGCGTGGCATGCATGGCATACACAGAGTTTTTATAAAGACATTTCTTTTGGGCATTTTAGCCTTTTTAATAGACAAGACAGCTGTAGACAGGAAAGGGGAGAGAGAGAGAGAGGGGGAAGACATGCAGCAAATGGCCGCAGGTCGGACCCGAACCCTGAGCCGCTGCGTCGAGGACTGAGCCCCTGCTCATGGGCGCCCGCTCCACCAGGTTTGCCACCCAGGCGCCCAAGCTCTACGAAATTAACATGATGTGAGGGATTGTGTTTTTTTGCCAAGAACACATCGACATCCCATCAGGCTTGTTCATGAGCCAGCTATGGCTGTTTCCATTCACATAGGGGATGTGAAGTGAAACACATTGAACATGCCAACGCACATTTAATGGCATCACCCAGATGTGCCGATCACCGAGACGAGGAAAAAACAAACCGAAGCCCGACTCCTTATCACCCACATTTGGCTTGTGGCGGGTGCTAATCTCTGCCCTGTGACAAACACACATTTGTTTGCCTTTCACAATTCACAGTTCATCGCTTGCTTAATGTGTTATTCCCTCAATGCCTCCACACCAGTGCCACTCGTAACGTGTGCACGCTTGGTACTAGCGCATCAAAGCAGTTGCTGATAAAAGTCAAAATAGTTGTGGCGGGAAAAAAAAGCGTTTTTGTCAGACTTTTTAACCATGGCGGCGGTAAATAAGACAAAGGCGTCCCACCTTTGAGTTAGATAGGCAGGGAAAACCCTACTCACTGATTAAGCTGTTAGCCAGTGTTGAAGACAACTTTCTCTAGTACATTATAAAACTTTCTTATAAGCCTCTCTCTCGTCAGTTATATTATTGTGACATCAACTCTGTACATCATTTCTATCTATAAACCTAAATGCAACCAGTAACAATGCAGCCTACAATAAGATCTATAACTTAAGCCAAACAAACAAAAACAACACAGAGATACAGTCTCCAGAGATGCAAAATAATTTAAGATTCATCACTTGTCCAATCAAACATGTCATCAAACACGTCAAACATTTTTCATGACGTTTTCTGTTATGCACGTACAGATTCTGTAGAAGATGGAGAAAAGTTGATCCAATCAGCACTGGATGCATTTGGAAGAATAGGTGAGTATTGTCTTTGTATGGCATCAGAGTTGATACTTGATGCTAGTATTACATCATTATTTTATCTCAATTAAATGATTATTTGTAATGTTGTTTCTGCTATTTTAACCTAAATCTGGTGAATTACCTTTTCGTCCAGATGTTGTTGTAAACAATGCCGGGTAAGTGATTTCATGTCTAATCCCATAACTTGTTTTTAGATTGACTATTTGATTGTAGTTACAATATTAATGTGGGCCACTATAATCATGTTAAAGAGAACCTTATGTTTTGTCACAAAGACCGAAAAGACTTAAACCCATTCCTGCTATTCTTTTTCAAGGATCCTTCGTGACCGATCATTTGCGAGGACAAGTGATTTGGACTGGGGTAATTACATTATTTCGGATCTTTACATCCACTTTATTCTCATTAACTCATACCGATATGGTGTAATCCCATATCATCACATTATTTCCTTTTGTTTGGCCGACTCATAATCGATCGATGCCACTATGCTATAGGTAGAAGAATGCATTTGCTTTAACTTGAGTTTATTGTCTATGTACAGTATGTTAATAAAAACAGATTATCTGTGTGGGAGTTTAGAAATTGGCTGTATCTGGATCTGATCCACAATGTTTTAATGTGAAATAACAGACGTGTGTAATGAGTGTTGTGTATTAATGTTTAGTGCGTCATTCCTCTTACTCTCCATTTCAGACCTGATTCAAAGAGTTCACTTGAGGGGCTCTTTCTTGGTGACTCGAGCTGCTTGGAACCACATGAAAAACCAAAAGTTTGGCAGGTAAGGAGCCCCGCTTCTAACAACTATTGGTGGATAAAGGCTGTGCTCCTATTACGTGGGTAGCCTTTTTAATAGACAGGACAGCTGTAGACAGGAAAGGGGAGAGAGAGAGAGGGGGAAGACATGCAGCAAATGGCCGCAGGTCGGACCCGAACCCTGAGCCGCTGCGTCGAGGACCGAGCCCCTGCACATGGGCGCCCGCTCCACCAGGTGCGCCACCCAGGCGCCCAAGCTCTACGAAATTAACATGATGTGAGGGATTGTGTTTTTTTGCCAAGAATTTTATTTTAGATCCAACAAAGTTACAGTATCCTCAGCAGACAGTCCACTGCTGGACTGTAATCAAGAGGATGTCAGCATGGCACAATCTACTGTTTGGTAAGACCTGATTCAGACGTCAGCTAAAGTACCAAAGATACTCAAAATGTTTTTTACGTGCCCCACTTTAAGCGGGCTCTTGAGGATATGCACTTGAGGCAATGAGTAATATAAGGCATGTCTGCCATCACATTATTGCACATTAATATTATTATTAGTAGTAGTAATTTTGACTCTAGTCACTTGATACCCCTTAATGTATCTAGCTCCGTTGGTTTTATGGTGTGCAATGACATTTTTGATTTGAATATGTAAATCACCAAAGAATGAAGGAGATTACTTAATTTAGTTATGCAGCACTGCAGGTTAATCTCTGAACAATTTGAGTACTATTTAAATCGATGACTCCACAACAAACCGCAAAGATCTCTGTGCAGGCTCATCTTATTCTAAGTAGTACAGCATAAAAATTCCAATATCCACCAGTCTGAAGATGTAGAGTAGAAGGTGTTTTGACACTCAGCCTAGATTCTTCACCTCTGGAGAAGCCTTTTGAATACACTGAAGCATTCAGTGGATAATTAGTACTGACTTGAAGCAGTGAGGATGTATGCAGATATGTATTGATCATTTTTTAAGGTAAATCAATTGCTTATGGAAGACACTTTGACCTGCCAAACACAGGTGCAACTAATAACATTAACAATGGACATTAACATTCTGGATCTGAACTGAAAACCTTTGTTTTTCCTGCTATGACATGTAAAAATGTGTGCTCTGAAAAAGGCCTTTTGAGGTTTGCATGTTTTGAATAATAATTTGCAGAAGAAGGTCACACAACCAGCTTTGTTTCAATGTTACTCCAGGTAACAGATGCCCTTGACAAGTGTGTGTTACTGAGTGGAGTAGAAAACAGTTGCAAATAATGCAGTTGGTTTTATATCAAGCTTATATTCTCAAGTATTCATGATAATTTCAGAATTATGTGTATTGTTTTCTAATGTCCTATGGGTTTGGAATTCAATCTTTGTGTGCAGTGAACCTAAGCAAACGGTAATTGTGTATTTAAAGGTAATACCACAACAGAAAGAAATGGAAAGTAGAAAGGTTCATGGCAAGACTCTCAGACACAATGAGATTACTAGCAAAATTGTATGTGCAAGACTGTGTCTGCTTTACATATATGCATTTATTTCTGCATGTAGCCTGCACTCACAGTTGTTCAAGTAATATCTTCAAGTAAATTAACTGTGTGCAGTTCTGTATCTGCAATAAAGCAGTCTGGCGTTACATGTGTGTGAATGGGCTAGCATTACATGACTAGATGCCGACATATGCATACTCCTGTGTGTTTATGATGCATAAAAAGTGTGTACCACTTTGTGAGATTATGTGTGCGAGACGTCTTTGTCTCCCGTTACTTCTTTCCTCTGGTTGTCTGTGGATAGAATCATCATGACGGCTTCAGCCGCAGGCATCTATGGTAACTTCGGCCAGGCCAACTACAGCGCTGCCAAGCTGGGCATGCTGGGGCTGGCAAACACTTTGGCCATCGAGGGACGCAAGTACAACATCCACTGCAACACTATTGCTCCTGTTGCTGGGTCACGCCTCACAGAGACTGTCATGCCCCCAGGTAAGCAGAGAAATTAAACAACCTACATGATTACATGCAATTTTTTTTTTTTCACACTCGCATATGCAATCCTTTTTTTGGACAGGCCAAAATAGACAAATGGCTTTTAACCACAGCTTTTTCTTTTTTAGAGCAGCTGCATAATGTAATGTTGATTTACAAAATTTGAGGCAACAGCACTCCCGTTTGACATGCAAATTTGTCATCTAATATTCAAGAACTGTGGTTTTTCACCGTGGTTTTTCCAACAGCCATGATGAAATCATGCACCCTGTAAGTGCTTTAAAAGTTTTAATGCGTCAGCCCTGGATTTAAACAGGCAGCTCTGGCCTTCTTATTTTACTGGAGGTGTTAGCTGTGCTTCCAAATACTACATACAAAGTATAAGTAAGTATGCTAATGAAACATTTATATTTTAATGAAAAAAAAAGACCTATATAAGACAGAAGGTAATGCAGCATTGGATACCCACAGTGAACATATAGCTCTGAATAGCTCGTAACATGGGATACTTTTTGTCGATATGAACATCATGTCAAACAAAAACTAAAATAACAACCTTCAAAATGACAACTAGTTAGAGACTTAAAAAAAAAATGATTGAAAGAAAATGATTTTTAGCACTCTGCTCATGAGCCCATAAAAGATGGGGAATGTTTTTCTAACCCATCAAACCCAGTGTCTGTAAATGTCTACACATCACAAGCATGTTGTGCATGCTCTGTGACTGCAGCTCTGTTGACAGGGGTATTAAGTGACAAATTAGGAAATGGCTTTGCTGCCCTGCTGTGCTGGTCTACAGTAGCATCTGTCACACTGCGTTGTGCCAACTGTCGCAGGATGGTCTCACCTTAGTAAATGACTTTGTCCATATGTTGGCTTTCACTGACTCAGGCTTTTCTTAAAAAAAAAAAAAAAAAAAACTAAACATTGCAGGGTGCAGTAAAACAGAACTGCCTGTTCTTTTACCACCATGTTTTGTTGATTGAAGGGTGCAGATATTTTCCGCACACATATGGTGTCTGGTATTAAATCTTTAATGGTTCATACAGGGAATTTAAAGCCTGTGCTATATTTGCTTGACTTGTTTGTGACATGTTTAGGACTCTGTTTCATAACATAATAAAATACCCAGTCCCTTTTAGACATCATTTTAAACAGATTTCCACCTGGACCTGAAGTTCGGTTTCCTGCTCCAGTATCAGTGCATGTGTTGTGCTGTGTGTCCAGGACAAATTCTTGATGCTTGTTTAATAACTCAGTCCATATTCAATTCAATTTTATTTATAGTATCAAATCATAACAAGAGTTATCTCAAGACACTTTACAGATAGAGTAGGTCTAGACCACACTCTGTAATATACAAAGACCCAACAATTCTAGTAATTCCCTTATACTTGTGGTATTTTAACAATACACTAACTACCAAACTGAGACACTGAAGCAGAAGCACCCCTTTGCTGTTTAGGACAATTTATAACAGATGTGCAATAAAAAGAAGCTCTGCTTTATTATATTTGTATATGTTTTGTTTTATTCAGACCTTGTGGCATCTCTGAAGCCTGAGTATGTTGCTCCCATGGTCCTCTGGCTCTGTCATGAACAATGCCAAGAAAGTGGAGCACTGTTTGAGGTATACCAAAAAAAAACACACTTCTCTTCAATAAGATGAGTATGATATCACTCCCACTGTACTGTCTGTAGCTTTGTATCTATTTTTTTTTTTGTCTTTTGCCATTGAGAACAGTAATGTACCATTGACATATGTGATCTTCATAAATAGACAATATATATGTATATCTGTGTGTTTGCTCATGTTTCATCTCCTTTCAGGTCGGTGCAGGCTGGATTGGTAAATGTGAGTACTGTGTGTATTTTTCCTGAGGAAATGTCTGTATGCATCTATGATATTCATTAGCCCTTGGTTCACCACTAGTCTGTATGTGTGATTTTCACTAAGCAGCGACCTCTTTCTTTGTGTGTGTCCATGTGTGCAGTGCGCTGGGAGCGCTCCCAGGGCTGCATTGTGAGACAGAAGAACCAACCCATGACTCCTGAGGCTGTCCGGGACCAGTGGGACAAAATCTGTGATTTCACAGATGCCACCAAGCCTACTAGCATACAAGGTCAGCAATGAACCTACAAAAACACATGTATTGGTGCGTGTGCGTACAATGTGTCCATACTGTATATGAACCCTTACACTTGCATGTGCATTCACACACACTTACATAAGGGCCATACGGTAGATGCCAAGATTTTCATGTGGTCAAGTGTTCTATATGAGAATGTAAACCACACCATTTAAGAACGCCTGTAATTCCTTTTGTTTTGGTTTTGAATTGTCATTGAGTTGGTTAAGGCCTTTTTTACACAGCTTTTTATTCAAGTCCAAATCTGAGTTGTATCATGCCCTCCCTCATCACCCTGCTGGTCTGCTTTCACACTTGTTTGACTCATTCTTTGTTTAGTCAGAATGATTCAGATTGCCGATCGCTGCATAGCTACACTGAATCTAATCAAAGCCATTAATGATTAGATTATTACCAATGAAGTAAGCATGCTCATTGTACAGTTTGCTCTTTGGCCTTGTGTGGGTTAACTCTGTGTTAAATCAGGTTGGCTTAGTCACTGAGCTCCTTAAAGTCCCTTCTTACAGTTTTTTACAATGACTTTGCTACTAATTTCAGAACCTTGACGTCATTTTTCAAAACTCTAGACACAAAACTCAAAACGATCATCACTTGTAACACAGGCTGTCCAATGTTCAAAACATTGCATTGTGCATTCATATCTTTAAATAAATCTTGCACTTGCACAATCATTGGTTCAAAAAACTAATTTATTGTGAAATACCATTGAAACGTTACTTTAGATAACCCACACACAAGCTACCCATAGTTTCACTGGGTCATCGTTCGTATAATCATTAAATATTGTAGTACAAAATAGGTGATACATGTTTCATTATGGTACTAGATATAAAGACTTCCCTGTAAAAGTACTGCAGTAGTAGAGCGAATACTACAGACAAACCTGAAATGTATTGATGAAAAACAATACAGTACGATCACAACATAGGTTTATTTGAATCAAAGCAAAATAATTAGCTACAAAATAAAAAAGAAAAGACAGTACTGTAAAACATCAAATGCAGTGTTCCCCAACTTGCTTGTACTGTAAAAAGCAAAACAAAGAAGTGATTACTGTACTTGTACATATTCATCAACTCCGTCTTGTGGATTTGGCCGCAGGTTCTCATCTACATTGCAATTAGCCAAACATCTTGGAAAAAACCTTCGGGCATGGCGAAAAATGTGGTACGAGTATGTGTGTGTGTATGTGTGTATATATGTGTGTATGTATATATGTATATATATGTATATATATATATATATATACACAAAGTATATATCTCAATCATCAGTAACGTGTTGGCAGAATTGGACAAGCAATTCCAAGGGCCTACATGCATACAGTGCAGTACTGTCAATACTGTAAATAGTCTCAAAGATGGTACATGGGACCATAGAAACAGTGTCTGATAAACAGTAGTACATTACAGTAAAGAATGATGATGAAATATTACATCCATAGATAATGTAGTCTAATTGGTTCATGCTCCACACTAATTGGTGACAATGAATCTCGTTATCTTGAAACTTTCATGATCTAAACATGGAATATTGTTTGTCTGTTTCCATACAACTATGCATTAAGAGTAATGCAACAGTTACTTATCATTTTGAGTAGTTGTATCGATTGATGGTTAAATAAAGATTATTATTAATAATAGACAACATGAACTCAGTTTTCAGCCAAGTGAGCCCTTTTTACTATCAGCTCATCTGTATTTACTGAGAGTTTGGTAACATAGAGCCAGGACAAGATGGTGTTAGAGATCAAGCGAATGAGGCGGAGGAAAGAAGTGAGGGTGAACACATTGTTGAGTATGAACAAGCCTAGTGTTGTTTCCCGAAAGGTCTCATTAAGACGGTGGCAAATGTTGATTATTATTTCTCTCCGCCTCCTCCATCCATCTCCATTCTCTGAGAGGAACATTGGAAGAAAGGGCGGCGGTGTTAACATTAACTGAACGAGGGTGGCAGTCCCACAGGGCGCTAGCTGGCCTCATTAGCATGACTTTGTAGTGCCTCCTCATTTGTAGCTTATTAAAGAGACTTGTTGCTGCCTCTGTTCTGTAACTGCCTGCCACTGAGTGACGGTAATTAATGGCTGTGGTCTTCCCAGTCTCACTCTGTTTCTGGTCCTCGGTTGTCTCAGCTGTCTTCCTTTTTTATGTTGACTGATTCTGAATAGGTTATAATAGCTTGTGTTACCTGGGTGGATATGTTTGTATTATATTCTTAGGCAAACTGAGAACACACCGTGTGGACTCAAAGTCTTAAGTATGTAAACGACTAACGTTAGAATAGAAAACTCGTCATGTTTATTCTTAACACGCGTGGATCTTGCATCCATCCATTTTAAAGCTGCCCCTGGATCTGTATGCATTAGATTGAAATTCCTGTCGTGTGTTAACATCTCCCTGGAAGTCTATTTAACTTTACTTCGATCAATTTAACTTGATATTTAAAAGATTCTGGAGCTGTTGAAGCAAAAAAACACAACCCTTAAGCTCATTCTTGCAAAAGTGCAGGTTTAATGATAGTTATCTGTGTGATAACCTTTAAAGATAAACTGCATACATGAAAAATTGTCAGATATGAGGGACTCTAAACGCCACAAAATAGAAATGTTGATATAATCATGATTTTACTTGAAAGTATCAACGTTATTGATAAATCATCAATGTCTCTTTGTGTGATTGCAATTTAATCTTGACAATAAAGAGTTGTAACATACTAAAGTATAAATAAAATAAAAACTGGTAGCCTATCCAAATTTAGTTAAAATAAAATGTTTGCGTTTCTTTAGCTCTAGATAAACTAATATGCAGCTGCAGTAGAAAAAGGGATGTACAGTATGTCAATTATCAGAGCTAATCATGATTTCAACTCTATCCATACTGCCTATATTTTAAAATGAGAGTGCCTTGTAACTTATCAAATAAATCCTCCAACAGTTGTTGAGGAACGAAGTTAGATAGATGAGAATTAACGGGATAATGTTAGTCTGGATATGAAGAATGGTTGCTGAGGTAAAGTCAGCTGATGGGTGGATTGTCAACAGGCTTGTTTACAGAGGTAAAAGCTATTTGCAATAATATACAAGTATCTATATCAGAGATTCACATCCCTAAGCTGTAATGTGGCACTGAGGACAAATTATTTTATTTATCACTCCATCTTCCTGTGTTTCGGTGTCTCGTTCTGGTGTACTTCTACTCATCTGTCGCCTCTCACCTTTGTGTAGAGTCTCTGCAGTCCGTTGTGGATGTGCTGTCTCGAGTAGAGTCGGAGGAAGAAGTCAGTGCCAATCCAGCAGCTGCTGCAGCCACTGCTTCAGGGATCAATCCTGTAAGTAGAGCCACTGCTTTTATTTCTTTGAAAGGGTATCTGCAGGTCTTACAAAATAATTTAATGAATCATTTTTATGTAGTTAAGCAGTCCATTCATTCTACTTATTATCCATTCGGTTCATTACTTGGGTCCAGGTTACATTAATGTGATTAATTCTATCATTAGGAATTGTTATGTACTGTAAAAATATCGTCCCTACTGGTTTTCCATCATGTTTCCATACTTTGGCCGGTATAATTGCAAAAGAGTTATTAGATTTCATTCTATGGGATAATGTCTTTAGTTTAACAGAATGAGTATCGACTGAGTGTCAGACTGGGATACGCAAAGAAAGGAATTCCTATTTACAGTAAACAATATTTTGACCTGAGTATAATTTGCCTACCCCTGCCCCTTTTATACTACACTGTTTTTCTGTCTCACTTAGTGCATCTTACTTATCCCCTTCACCTGTCCTCCTGGTCCTTTTGCCATTCGCCTTTATTCCTTCAGTATTTTCTAGTCTCTGAAGTTATTTTCACCCATTTTTCTTTCCACTTCATTTGCTTACACTCCATCATTCCTCCTACGAGAATAACGGTTGGTTGATGATAACTTATGAAAGCGCGGAGCTGTATAATCTCAGACCGTTTCAAACATGGCAAATCATGATTTTTTTTTTTAATACCACCACACTGTACTTAGTCAGGGACGATATTAACCTTCTCTGCTAAGCTCCTACAACATACATAAGTACTTTGATGTCTAGTGCATCACCGTTTCATATTTACAGCAGACAGGTGTCAACTCAGATTAGCTTTTAAAAGGCGATGTACAAAAGACATCGAGGGGACAATATTGCAGTGACAGCTCCCTGGATGGGTGCTCCTTCACGTCACTGTCTTCCCTATCATTGAATCACAGAATATGAACTGGTTACAGCTCACACATGGCTGAGTTGCTTGAATAAAACATTGAGCCACATGTATAATTGTATCACATGAAATAATTATCCACAGAAAAATGCTTACAATTAATTAGTTGTAGCATGAAATCATGAGACTATGTCCACATCTGTTATTCTGAAGTGTGTTGTCACCACATTATAAAAGTCACGGTTGATTAATCATCAGAATCAGCACAGTTTAATGAATGAAAGTTTATTCAGGATTAATGCTTCGATTGGTGCAGTATGGAGGTTGCTGGTGCAACATGTATCGGTTAGCTTCTCAGCATCAGGCAACAATGGCGTAAAAATGTTACTGGACTGGTATCAAAATTATGCACAGTGGGGTCCTAGTGGCCTAGTGGTTACGATGCACACCATATAACAATAATGTCAACGGTTTGCTTCCAGCTGGGGAACTTTTCTCTCCCCATCTTTCCTGTCTATTTCAACTTTGTATCAAACACTGTTTGAGTTGTCCTGCTGCAGTAAACGGGTCTCTTTTCTAACAGTGGATCATTCTTTCAAGGCTGGTTTCTTTGTTATACTAGTCATGTAGTACTTAAATCCTTTTTGTGCAACACACTTATTGTCATACATAATGCGGTGCTCTCTGATCCTCTCTGTGTGTGTGTGTGTGTGTGTGTGTGTGTGTGTGTGTGTGTGTGTGTGTGTGTGTGTGTGTGTGTGTGTGTGTGTGTGTGTGTGTAGTTCTACTCACATCTGGTGTGCATGTGTGTCTTTGTCCTTGTCATTGTATTGTGCACGTATTGCTTAAATTATGCCACACTGTGCTACTGCTGTGCTTATATTTATTTCATGTCGTGCAAAGTATCACATTAGCTCTACCGAGGATGGCATTGCTCTGTACACTCACACATGCTCGTGTGTCATGCAGTTGTATTCTCTTTGTGGAATGTTTATAAGCAAGTCCATTTTTTAAAATAATTTATGTAGTATAGGTTTAAATTTGGCAGTTTTTATATTACTTGATTAGTAGTCATGTAAATAATGTATATTTGCCCACCTTACATAAGATTACTAGACTTTGCTGTACGTCAAATAAAAAAAAAAAACAAGACATCTTCCGGTAACACAAATACAAAGTAGGGCTGAAATTATTAGTCAATTAATTGATTAGTCAATCAACATAAAATTAATCGACTATTTTGATAATTGATCAATTATTTATGTCATATTTTAAGCAATAAATACCTGAAATGCCTTAGTTCCATTTGTGTGAAGATGTGCCGCTTTTCTCTGTTTTTATGTAATAAAAATGAATACCTTTTGGGTTTGGGGCTATTGGATGGACATAACAAGCAATGGGAAGATGTGACCTTTAGCTTTAGGAAATTGTGATCGACAGTTTTCACCATTGTGACATTGCATAGACCAGTTGCGTAGTCCAGTGACCTGGAAGGAACTATGTAACCCTGTGCTTATGTATGGAAAACGGAGACAATGTTCTAAGATAGTTACTTTTAGTTGCAGTTTAGTTAGCTGTGCTAAATTTATGAGGAGTTGTTTATTACCAGAGGAAACTTGCAGAAAATATAATTGAAGGCTAACTGAATACCTGTAAATAAAATATAAAAAATCAACACATTACTGTTTAGTATTTTTAATCTCCTGGCTATGACCCTGTTATAATGCTTCAACACATCTTATGATAAAAAAAAAATATATAAAAAAAGACCAAAAGAAATAAGGAAGACATCAAAGACAAATGAACATCCTTATTAAATTGATTGTAGAAATGAGTGTTAAGAATTAAAAAGATGGTATTTATTTCATAATGAGTTTGGTATATGCCAGTTTCTCCAGATCCCAAAGGAGCCGTTGTGGAAATTTCATCAGTTTTAATCTTGAAGTATCAGAAGGCTCTGCCAGAGGATCTCAGGCTGGAATTAATAAGGGTTTTAAAACATTTACAATACAACTAAAGGCTCCACCTTCCTGAGCTTTAAAAGGCATTTGTGACTTTATGTCATTAACACTTGATTACAGCGACACTCTGTTCAGCTCATCTTCAGGCTGCTCGTTAACAGAAATGCAAGCACAAATCGAACATTGCTCCATTTCTGGCCTCCCTGCCCTGGCCACCAATCAAGTTCAGGATCCGTTTTAAAATTGTGCTGATCACTTACAAAGCTCTGCCGGGTCCGGCCCAGGGTACCTTTTTTGAACTGCTGATTCCTCTTAACTATGAAATCCCACAGGTGCTCATACTAACTACTGCTGGTGATCCCAGATTAAATCAGGCAGTCGTGCCAACTCTTTTTGCTGCTTTTTAGATTTTTGCTTTTATTTGCTTTCCTTATATCTGTCTATTCTATCTTATTTTTTTCTATGACCCTCACAATATATTCAGTTTACACACTTAAAAATGCTGAATTGTTTTATTTTAATTGTTTTTTTTGTTTTTTTTTAATTGCTTTTACGGTTTTTGTTGTCTCCTAACAAGTTTAAATACATGCTATTTAGGCACTGCTGTGCTTTGAGCTAAATGCTAAAGTTTGCATGCAGACATCTTAGTTTAGCATGTCAAGGGATGAACAAAGTCAAATCCATTCAGCAGATATTGAGATATATAAGTAAAAACCTTAACCTACTGGCGGCGCTAGAGGAATAGTCAGGGGATCGCCAAATTCAGCAAGCATCATCCTTCTGTCCTGATGATGATGAATGAAACAACATTTCATGACAATCCATCTTAATAGTTGTTGAGATATTTTAGTCTGGACCAAAGTGGTGGACCAACTGACAGACCAACTGGCATTGCCATCCCTAGAGCACTCTATAACTGTTTAGAAAGTTGCCCTATAAACATGAATGAATATGTTCCACCTCTATGGTATGGTAAGATTGATTAATTTGCTCTGACTGTATGTGCAGTGTTTATTAAAGCATTTGTATTCAGGGATTGAGCTGGGGGAGCTAATCTACCATGGTGTGAACTCTATTACTTTTCTGCAAACCCTGCAAATTGCATAAACATTTTCCTCGGTCTAAATTACAGGATACCTTTTTATTTTCTGCCCTAAATATCTTGTTATGTCGAAAAGCTGACAAAGTCAACTCTCCTCTCTCCTCTCAGACTGAGGCAGTGGGACAAAAACTACCACCGAGCACGTTCACCTTCACCCACACCCAGTGTATTCTCTATGCATTGGGGGTCGGCATGTCCACCAAGGACCCAGACCATCTGAGGTGTGTATCTGTGTATGTTTTATGCTAATGACTGTAACTGCCCTATGGAATCCGAAAAAGCCAACCTGTGTGAAATTGAACTGAAAGAAATGATAACTTTCAGTAACTCTTAACATTTTTATATAGGTTCCTGTATGAAGGCCATGAAGACTTCAGCTGTCTCCCCACCTTTGGGGTCATTACCTCCCAGGCAGCCATGATGGATGGTGGGCTGAGCTCAATCCCTGGACTCAACATAGATTTTACACAGGTCAGACGACATCCATGTCTGTATGTATGTACACGTCTGCATTTGTGTGAGAGAATGTGTTTGACGTTGTGTGCTCATGTGCATATTTGTATCCATATGGTATATTTCACACAGTCTTGCACACATTACTCATGCTAATGAGGCTTTTAGGTATGATTATATATCACAGCTCTTCTAATGTTGTGTGTCAGGTATTGCATGGAGAGCAGTATCTGGAGCTTTACAAACCTTTACCAACCTCAGGTATTTCCTTCTTTGCTATTAAACATTCAATGTATTGTCTATTAGCAAGATAGATTTTTGTATTATAATAAGTGCAATAAATGCCATTTTAGAGCCTCTACCTGGATTCATGTTACTGTACGTAACATGTCGTATAACTGGGAGCAGCCTGAGTGTAATAGATGATTCTCTAGGTCTTTGCAAAGCCATTTCCAATTCCAAACTAAGAAAAAGACTACACTGTATGTAACAGCGTGGCCCCAGTTTGTGCCTCTCATGAATTATCATTACAGTGAAGTTACAGAGCTAAGCTTTTGTGTTCTAAAAGATAAATCCCTGAAGATTAATCAAACCAGAAGGTCATTTAACAACACATTACTGCTTTTTTTTGCAGATGTAACCATCTATACTGAACATTGTCTGCAAATTGTGACTCTGTTTTCTAATTTCAAACAAAGATGGTGGCCAGAAATGACATACCTCCTTGTTTGATTTGTACAAATTGAACCACATTTAAAACTAGTATATTACCTCCCATTGTTTTATATTTTCACACACAATGGCACCTTTTTATATTTTTTATTGTGTTATACTGATAAGGACTGCAGCTAACATTTGATTGAGATAATGAATCTGAAGATTAATCGATAATGCAAAACATAGTTGTTTAGTCTTTAAGGCATCAAATAATGTCTTATTTTCACACATTATAAGGTAATGTCTTGAATTAACTGTTTTTATTTGACCAAAAATGTTCAGTTAACTATAATGTAAGATGAAGAGAAATGGCAAAACCTCACAATAGAGAAGCTGGAAGCACCAAATGTTTGGCATTTTTGGTTGAAGATTTACTAATTTACTGCTATTATCAAAATAGTCAATGTATTGAATTGACTAATTGTTTCAGCTCTAGAACAAATCAATCAAGGAGATGAGTGTTAAATAATGTTAGATGGACTTTTCAAACAGTCCATTAACTCTGGGACTCGAACATAAAGAGAATGCATGTGCATAGTCATGTCATGAAGTACAGAGCTAGTTTAGTAATATTAAGTACTTACAGGACTAAAGAACAATTAAATGACTTTAGAACGATACTAAAGTAGAATGTAAATGTGTAAAATACCTTTTCAGGTACACTTACCTCTGAGTGCACCATAGCAGACGTGTTGGACAAAGGATCTGGAGCAGTCATCCTCTTGGACGGTGAGTTTCTTTTCCCTCCAGGGTGCACAACTTTTATCATATAGTGTATTTATTCCACATTCATTTGTTTTCATCACTTTAATGTGTCTTTTTCTGAAAGTTGCCTCTCAGAATTAATGAAAGTTAATTTCTAGTCTGTGTCTGCAGGGATTGAAATAATGGACTCGGCTCATATGTTTCTGTTTGACAATTCCATAGAGATGGATGATATTAGAACCACTCTGATCTATAATTAATCCGCCTTAAAACAAATAACATGGGACCACAGGTTCCCTGAGGATTCACATACGGATGTAATTTCTTTATACACACTAAACCAGTCAGCTCCTGTTATCCTCCTCCAGTTATTTCTGGGTGAGACAACACATCACAGTAACGTCCTGCAGGAACAGCTTTGTTTGTCTTCGTGCCTGGTTGTATTTTGAATTGACCTAATGAAATTAAGCAGCCAGTACGTTGACAGGAGTCTGGATTTGATTCCTTCTGACAGCTGCTAATTGTCCCTTCACATTCAGCTTCCCTGCTCTAATTTTACTATAAATGTTATCAGGAAAGGTGGCTGAAGCAGGCGTTCTCCTCACTGTGTTTATTGTTGTATGTAATGTCATGATATGTGGAATTGTGTTGAGTGCCATTCAAAGTGATTGCCAGGCAAGGGATACTAACTAACTGATTTAGTTACTTTTGCCCCTCCGTAGTCAACTTGCACTGCACAATGGTGAGTTTAGCATTCTGAAACATGACGAGACATTGGCTTAAAGCTCATTAATATCAAATAGTAAAGTAAAGGAGATTCTCCTGTATTTAAAACTGTAACATGAACTGTAGTAGTTTCTCTGTCTCTTATATAATAAGTATATAATTAATTATATTATATATATTATATTATAATTACGTAATCGTAACGTAAGTATAAGTACTGAATCATGTTTAATATTTCCTTTTTTACTACTCAATACTTCTACTCAACTACATTTCAGAGACATTATATAGTGTGCTGCATGAGTAATTTTACTTCTGAAGCGTTAGGTGTTTTTTTTTCCTAATAATACCCTTGTACTTATGTAGAAGTTTGTATGCAGGACTTTAACTTGTGATGTACTATTATTTTAGTGTGATATTGCTACTTTTACATAAATAAAGAATACTTCTTTTACCTTGAATACAGTTTGAATGCCACATTCGTGCTGCTTTACAGTGAACACCTACAGCGGCGACGAGCTGATCTGCTACAGCCAGTTTTCAGTGTTTGTGGTCGGAGCCGGAGGGTTTGGAGGGAAAAGAACTTCGGAGAAAGCCAAAGTACGTATTCCGTGTTTGAGTTACAAAATAAGACATCGGGAGTTATTGCTGCCTCATATTTGATTTGTTTTTTTTCCTTCAGGCTCCCCTGCCTCCACCTAAACGGGCACCAGATGCGGTGGTGATTGATTCCACCACAAGAGACCAAGTGAGTGTGTCTGTGTGGGTTTAGCTGCAGAATAAATCAGCTGCATTGATGATATGTGGGTGAAAATTGGACATATTGTTTTGTGCCTCTGAAATAACCTTTAATAACGTTTTAGACAAGTGTTGGAAAAAAAATAAATAAAATAAGAACAGACTGTATGATGCAGCAGAAAATAAAAAAAGGAAGGCGGATAAAAAAAACGAAATCCCTTGAGCAATTTAATATGACTGCAACTGTATCACTTCAAAGACATTCTTATTTTAGGTATCTCTTATGTTGCCTTCATGATAATTTAATTTCATCCCACATCTGTGTATGAAAAGTTCAGGGGTTTATGAATTAGATATAGACCTAAACAATATCCGTTTCCCCTACGGTTACAGGCAGCCTTGTACAGGTTGAGTGGAGACTGGAATCCTCTTCATATAGACCCCAGCTTTGCTGCCATGGGAGGTGAGAGTCTGTAGCTCCATTGTGGCTTGTTGTTTTCTTTTCTTCTCTTCTTTTTGTCCGTTAAGATCATTTTTTTGGGGCATTTTAGGCCTTTATTTTGACAGGACAGCTGAAGACATGAAAGGGGAGAGAGAGGGGGGAACGACATGCAGCAAAGGGCCGCAGGTCGGAGTCGAAGCTGCGGCCACTGCGTCGAAGAGTAAACCTCTATACATGGGCGCGCGCTCTACCGACTGAGCTACCCGAGCGCCCAATGGGTGTTGTTTTCCATCATAAATGCCTTTTTAATTTATTTAGGTCAAGACTAAATCTTTCCCTGGGATTTTAGGTCAAGTGATGTGTTTTGATCTCATTTATACTTAAACATGCTATACTTATAAATGCTCTTTGACCAGGCTTCAAGGCTCCCATCCTGCATGGCTTGTGCTCATTTGGCTTTGCGGCGAGACATGTGCTCAAGCAGTATGCTGACAACGACCCTTCCAGATTCAAGGCCATCAAGGTAAGCATTGCCTATGATTTAAACCTGGTCATATATCGTATGGGTCATTGGGCCTCATGCAATAATCAGTATAACGGGTTTGTTCTTCAGGGGCACGTTTGAGATAATTTGTTGATTCATTTGGGGAATTTCTTTGTCAATAGAAACTATTAGGCTTAAAGCTATAGTGCGTAGTTTCTGTCACCCCCATGAGGAATTCAAAGTAATGACAACAACACTGTTGGCGCGTCCACATGATACAATCCGTGATCGAGCACGCCCCCCCCCCTCTCTTCCATGTAGTTGCTAGTAGCCAAGGAGGATATGGAGGATTAAAAAAACATGATGGACTCTTCAGAAGAGGTAATTATCTTCACTCGAGTGTCTGCGCGCAAAAGTCCCCAGACAACACACTCTTCTGAACATAGCCATACTGAGAAATACAGATGGAGTTGTGTGGAGCTAATAGTCTTAATTAGCTTTGTAGCAACTCATTTGGCAATGGCTTGAATGTAACGGACATTCATTAATATCAGAAAGTTACGCACTAAAGCTTTAAATACTTGATAAATAATTTAGCATTTATCAAGTCTGGTTAAATGGTATAAAATCATTTTATAAACGGATCCATCGACTCCACCGCCATCTCTTAATCCTGTCTCTCTTTCTTAGGTTCGCTTTGCAAAGCCGGTGATGCCAGGTCAGTCACTTCAGACTGAGATGTGGAAGGAAGGCAACAGAATTCACATCCAGTGCAAAGTCAGTGTTTTGTGTGGATTATAATCCTCATAACAGATTTGTGGATCAACGAGTCTGACCTCATCATTTCAGTGCTGCTCTTTTGTGAATGTTTTGCATGCGTCGTTCTGATCCATGCTCTGCTCTTGTGTCCAGGTGAAGGAGACTGATGCTGTTGTGCTAACTGGGGCCTATGTGGATTTACATGGCACATCAGAGGCTTCTCCAGAAAATCTCATTCAAGTACGTCAGTCTGAAAATGTTCAATTCAAACAACATTCTTTCTTTTCCTTTTTATAAAATGCCTTCATTGTATCTCCTTTTCTTGTAGTTCTGTCGATAATTGATCCAAAGTTAAGTTTTACTTTTGTCAGATCTGTGACATCAACATAGATCTCCAAATAGGTTTCTTTTCTTTCTACCTTTGTGCAGGGAGGGGGCCTTCAGAGTGAGCTGGTATTTGCAGAGATCGGCCATCGTATTAAAGACACGGGCTCAGAGTTAGTGAAGAAGGTGAATGCTGTGTTCGGCTGGGAGATCACCAAAGCCGGCAAGAACCCCGCTGCACAGTGGAGTAAGTATACTGACTGCTATACAAACGCATTAAACACACCACTAGTTCATTGTGCATTGTGGGAAAATAAATTCTGTTTAGATCATTCTTGTCTAACAAAAGGGAATTCTTTTTGCATTAAGGCAGCATAAAAAACATCCACACCGTAAAATTATAAAGACATTAAAAGTGCCGGTACTATGCATGTTATACAGAATATAATAAAAGGTTCATGTGATAAAAGCAAGAAACACTGCAGTAGTAAGAAAAAGGATAAGATGAAATGCTCAGGTGTGTGGGGAGCCAAGAGGCAGTTGAGCTGAGAGAATATATTATGTATATTTTGTGTGGGATAAATTAAAAACATGAACCTGTTGCACCTAACGTTTGGAAACCTGTATCTCTGGCAGGAGGGAAGGATGTTTAATTCTGGCCCAGATTTGCTAAACTGGATTTAGCTTTCTGTGTGTATCTGTGTGCGCTGTAAAGTTAATATAACCCAGACTGACATTTTGCTAATAAGCTATCAAATAAACAATTCAGACTTGGACAACATCGGCGTAAAAGACAGAATAACTCACACGATTGAGTTATGAAAGCAAAGCCAACCAGCCCAGCGAAAGTTTGTCAAATGTTTCGGATTTATCTCCCCCTCCCCCCGCCCTCCCCCCCCAGCCATTGATTTGAAGAACGGCAGCGGCTCCTTGCACAGAGGCCCTTACAATGGGAAGGCGGATGTGACCTTCACCGTGTCAGATGAAGACTTCATGGAGGTGGTGCAGGGGAAACTCAACCCTCAGAAGGTAAACAAATGAGTAGTCAGACCTATTCAGTCAGAAGTAATCAAATTTAACAAAAGGGTTATTTACATTCTGTGAATGGGCCTTGTTTTTTTTCCCTTCATGTGAAAGCCTGATTTATACAGTCACAGCGTATCACAGTAACGCCTGCTTTACATTGATGCTCACAAAGGGAGCATTTAATAAAGTGTAGCAAAATGCTTTTTGTTTTGGGGGCGAAAATGTAGCCTCATATTTTAAATCCCATCTTTTTCCGATGTTAAAATCCCATTTTGTACAGCAATTAAAGCAAAAGTGCCTTTTGAAGAGCCTTTCAATCTGTAATGACTTCTCTTTTAATCTCATGTCAGAAAAGAAGGAAATAAAATGATCCATCAAACCAAGTTCAGAAAGCACTCAGCACGGGTAATCAATCGACGCTACTTCTTATGTCTGTAGCATCTCATCTGTACAGAATTTATATGCTTCCTGGGGCGCTTGATATTGATCTGAGGCTAGTGTGTGTGTGTGTGTGTGTGTGTGTGTGCGCGCGCGCTCTCTCTTTACAAAGAGCGTCAACAGGCTGCGGTGCTGAAGCTCCCTCAGGCAGGGTGTTCTTCCAGCCTCGCCTACGATGAAAGGAGCAGCTGGTGAAAGATAAGTTGGTAGAGTTAAAAAAAAGGACGCAGCAAACTGTCACCCAGGGTCGTCCTATCCGCCGTCCACCGACGATTCTAGCCGAGGGACGCGGCACACATCAACAGTCGAGCTCAGCCAATAAGGAGACTTTTCTGCTGCACCTCTCAGCTCTGAACCTTATGAAAATGAATATTATTTCAATGTTCTGCTGCCAGAGCATCAATGGTCACATACAGAGGCTTGCAAAAGTATTCATACCCCTTGAACTTTTCCACATTTTGTCACGTTACAACCACAAACGTAAATGTAATTTATTGGGATTGTATGTGCTAGACCAACACAAAGTGGTGCATAATTGTGAAGTGGAACAAAATTGATACATGGTTTTCCATTTTTTTTTTTAACAAATAAAAAAAAACAAAAAAAACTGATAAGTGTGGCGTGAAAAGTATTCATACTTTGTAGAACCACCTTTCGCTGCAATTACAGCTGCAAGTCTTTTGGGGTATGTCTCTACCAGCTTTGCACATCTAGAGGTTGAAATCTTTGCCTATTCTTCTTTGCAAAATAGCTCAAGCTCAGTCAGATTGGATGGAAAGCGTCTGTACAGCAATTTTCAAGTCTTGCCAGAGATTCTCAATTGGATTTAGGTCTGGACTTTGACTGAGCCATTCTAACACATGAATATGCTTTGATCTAAACCATTCCATTGTAGCTCTGGCTGTATGTTTAGGGTTGTTGTCCTGCTGTAAGGTGCACCTCTGCCCCAGTCTCAAGCCTTTTGCAGACTCTAACAGGTTTTTCTTCTAAGATTGCCCTGTATTTGGCTCTATCCATCTTCCCATCAACTCTGACCAGCTTCCCTGTCCCTGGTGAGCATGATGCTGCCACCACCATGTTTCACGGTGGGGATGGTGTGTTCACGGTGATGTGCAGTGTTAGTTTTCCGCCAACATAGCGTTTTGCATTTAGGCCCAAAACTTCAATTTTGGTCTCATCTGACTTGTGGTAAACTGCAAACGGGACTTCTTATGGCTTTGTTTCAACAATGG